>NC_053393.1:106684276-106772960 GCF_905171765.1 Bufo bufo | reverse complement strand
TGGGCATGGCTTCAGTTCATTCCAGACCAGGGGACCTTTCTTGGCGCTCTCTGCTGTAGTAACTCTTTAGATCAGTATTGATCACTGCATCTGAGATCATGGTTAACTCCAGTCCTGACCAATGCAATAGGGTGTCAGCTGTGTGCGGGCCAAACTTGTGCCTTAAAGGGGTAATCCAGAAATTGATTATGATGACCTAGAAGTCTTCATGATTACATCAGCGGGGTCCAAGTCCCGGCACCCTGCCAATCAAATGTTTCAGGGAGCTACAGCACTCACTGGAGCTCTGGTGAGCACAGCCGGCAGCTTTAGGCCCCTTGCAGACGAGCGTGAGCGGATTAGGTCCGAATACGTTGCGGAATGCGTTCAGTGAAAACTGCGTTATTTTGCAAGCAAGTTCATTCAGTTTTGTCTGCGATCCCGTTTACTTGTTTAGTTTTTATCGCGCTTGTGCAATGCGAGTTAATGCGTTTTGCACGCACGTAATAAAACTGAATGTTTACAAACAACATCTCTTAGCAACCATCAGTGAAAAACGCATCGCTTGCTTGTGGATGCGATGTGATTCTCATGCAGCCCCATTCACTTCTATGGGGTCAGCGTTGCGTGTAAATTGCAGAATATAGAACATGCTGCGATTTTCACGCAACGCAGTAGTGATTTGTGAAAACCAACGCTCATGTACACAGACCCATTGAAATGAATGGTTCCGGATTCCGTGTGGGCGCAATGCGTTCACATCACTCATTGCACACGGTGCCCTACATCCCATAGCAGCAGTGCTTGGTATTGCAGCTCAGCCCCATTTACTTTGTTTACTTCACTTTATTATTTTCCAAAGTATCAATCTCGTATAATGAGCATACGAGCATCAAACAGCAAAAATATCCAAATATCGGTAAAGGATCGCGCAGGATCCACATTTTCAGTGACAATCAATGTATACAAATGTGAAAAGTAAACAGATAGCACTAGAAAAGTGTAGAGAATATTCTCAAACAAGCGACATTGTACATATTATACATCAATTTAGCATTATATTACCCCACCCCAAAGGACGCTAAAGAATCGAGAGAAGTCATCTCACATATAACATTTATGAAAAATAAGCCAAACCGTTAGGGCCCAGAAAAAGAGAGCAAAAAAGACCCTTAAATAGGAAGTAATCTATATATGATATATAGGTTAGGAAAAGGCAATTGTAAAAGAGAGAAACTATAGAAGCGTGCTGCAAAACTATTATTCCCTGAGTTCCTCTGTATTACTGAGTTCTCCCAGTAGCCTTGAAAACTCAGAAGAATGGACAAAATCCACCAGAGTATTCCACCTGCTATAGAATAGATTCTCCATACCCTGCGAAAGTGCTGTAAGTTCTTCCATTCTTATCAAATATCTGAGTTCGGACGCCCATGCACAGAGAGAGGGAGCATCCACCTTTTTCCACCGACGCGGAATAACCATACGTGCTGCTACTAGAAAGAACCGCAACTGATTTTTCTTTAGACTAGCTATCGAGCCTGGGATAAGCGATAGAAAAGCAATCTTAGGAGAGTTGGGAACCGTTTTACCCATGAATTTGTTACATATGAGGAACACCTGGTCCCAAATTTTTTTTATTATTGGACACCCCCACCATATGTGCAACATCGAACCCATTTCCGAATTACATCTCCAGCACAGGTTAGAGACATTCGGGAACATCTTGTTTAGAGTCGAGGGGCAATAATACCATCTGGCTAGGATCTTAAAGTTCTTCTCCTTCGCGTGAGCAGCTATAGACAATCCATGAGAGAGTGCACACACCTTAAGAACATCCTCCGATGAAAAGGACAGCTGTAGATCAGACTCCCATTTTTTAAAGAACGGGGCTAAATCAGGACTACTACAGTCCATTAGAAGCCCATACAACTGTGATATGAGCTTGTAATGAACATCAGGCTTCACATAGATGTTATCAAAAGCTGTCAGATCAGGACATGACCTTTGGTCGAATAAGCTATGTATGAAAGATCTTATCTGAACATATGCAAGCCACATGGAGCCATTCCGTCTATCCTCAGGTACAAGGGAGTCATAATTTTGTAGATGTTTTTGTGCCATAGCGTCCCGGACCCTAGGACATTGGGATTTGTGCCAAATCAAAAGATTAAGTGCCCTTTCCCCTATCAGAAAATCAGGGTTGCTCATGATTGGGGTCATAGGACCTTTTTTATGCGAAATCTGAAATTTCGAGGTCCAATAATCCCAACAGGCCAAGGCGTGTCTCACCAGAAAAGGCCAACCCTCCTGGGCTGGGCGGTTGGAAACCCATGGTGCCACCGATAAATCTACTGGGGAAAGCTCCCTTTCCATCTTAATCCAAAGTTTCTGGGAGTTTCTATCCGACCAGTTTATGATCCTCATCAGCAATGCAGACGAATGATATACCCTAAGATCTGGCAGGCCCAACCCTCCCTTATCTCTATGTTTAGCCAGAACCACAGAGCCAATCCTAACTCTACCTGAATTCCAGATGAATCGAGTAATGGCCCTCTGAAGAACCACAAAATACCCCCTTGGTACATTTATTGGGACAGTTTGAAAAAGATACAGAAATCTCGGAAGAATGTCCATCTTAACGACTTCAAGCCTTCCAAACCACGAGATGTGCTTCAAAGAAAATTTCTGTAAATCTTCCAGTACCTTCTTCTGTAAGGGTAGGTAATTAAGAGGATAAAGTAAATGGAGCTGCCTAGGTATTTGTAATCCTAAATATGTTAAACTAACGTTCTGCCATTGAAAGGGAAAATTGCTTTGAGTTTGGGAAGCTACATCTGACGGGAGTGAAATATTGAGCATCTCACTTTTAGTGGGATTCATTTTAAAGTTACTCAGAAAGCCGAACCTCTGGAATTCCTGTAGAATAGATTCGACAGCAACGTGAGGATTTGAAATATACATGAGGAGGTCGTCCGCATACAGGGCTAATTTATGATGCGCGTTCCCCAATTGTATGCCTTTAATATTCGGGTTAGCTCGTAAGGCATTAGCTAAATGTTCCATGACTATCACATACAACAAGGGAGAGAGCGGACACCCTTGCCGAGTCCCATTTTTTATGTTAAAAGAGGAGGCCAATATGCCATTTGTTCTCACTCTGGCAGTGGGATTCGTATATAAAGCACCAATTTTCCCTATTACCGTGGGGCCTAAACCAATTTGTTTCAGCGCCGCAATCATAAATCCCCAATTAACTCTGTCAAACGCTTTTTCTGCGTCGACCGAGAAGAGACAGAGGGGATCCCCCCTACTTTTAGCTCTAGAGATGAGGTTAATCGTGCGTATAGTATTATCCCTGGCTTCTCTACCAGGTACAAACCCTACTTGATCGCCGTGTATAACACTAGGGAGTATTCTATTAAGACGATTCGCTATGAGTTTGGAATATATTTAAATGTCACAATTAATCAGGGATATGGGACGATAATTAGTGCAAACTTTTGGGTCTTTATTAGGTTTTGGAATTACGACTATATGGGCCTCCAGGGACTGTTTAGGAAAGGGACAAGAAGGAGAAATGCTATTGAATACTCTTAAGAGAAAAGGTAATAACAGCTCCTTAAAATCCTTGAAAAAGGGTGCAGTAAACCCATCAGGACCCGGGCTTTTCCCCCCTTTTAGTGATTTCAAAACTTCTCCTATCTCGTGTTCTGTAAAATCTTCTTCAATTTCTGTTCCCTTTTCTATGGGTATCGTGGGAAGAGCCATATCTTCCATATATACATTTATCCGGTCAACAAACGCCTCTCCATGCATATCCGCAAATTGTCCCCGGATGTTATATAAACCCTCGTAGTATACTTTAAAGGTTTCCGCAATTTGTCTCGGATGATGTACTAGAGCACCATTAGCATCCAATATATTCGGAATAAAGCTAGCTTGTTGTCGTTGGTGTATATAACGCGCTAGCGCCTTCCCGGGTTTATTGGAATGCGCAAAAAGGTAGCTGCGAAACCGTTCAGTGTTCCTAAAAACAGAGTCTGAGAGTAACTTTTTAAGTTGATCTCTAGCTGACGTGAGTTCAGAAAGAACGTGTGGGTCCAGTGATTGCTTATGTGACTGCTCAAGATCAGCTATCTGCAGTAAAAGTTGTCGAATTTTCGCTCCCTTCTCTCTTTTGAGTCTGGCACCATGGCTTACCAAAACACCTCGCAACACACATTTCAACGCTTCCCACTGTAGGGGGAGGGCTGTGTCATCTAGTGAGTGATTCTCAAAAAATTGTCTGGTCGAAGACTCCAGATCAGCTCTACAGACACTATCCCTCAAAAGGGTCTCATTCAATCTCCATGTCCATTCTTTGGCTACCAGGCCTGGCAGTTCTAGAGACAAAAATATTGGTGCATGATCTGACCAAAGTGGGGTGCCTATGTGTGAGCAAGGGGAAAAGGACAAAGCATGGTGGGAGATCAGGAATCTATCTAACCTGCTGTAAGACTGGTGCGCCGGGGAAAAGTAAGTGAAATCTTTGTCTTTAGGATGAAGTATCCTCCAGACATCTACCAATTGTCTGGCATGTAGCAGATGCTTGGATCTATTGATTGTGGACCAGGGAACTGAAGTTCTACCCGAGGAGGAGTCCAATATTGGCTCCATGATCATGTTGAAATTACCACCCAGGAGCACCAATCCCCCAGCAAAGGTGTCTAACTTAGTAAGAATACCTGATAGAGCTCTGCTTTGTCTGGTATTTGGCAGGTATATATTCACAATGGTGTACACTCTCTCATGGATCCGCAGCTTCAGGAACAGGAACCGACCCAGATGATCCAATTGCGACTCTAAAAAGGTATAAGGCAGTGATTTATGAAGAGCAATTGAAACGCCCTTAGATTTAGAATCCGGATTAGTACTATGAGCCCAGAAAGTATAATGTTTTGACAGAATTTTTGGTACATGCTCTCTTTTGAAATGTGTTTCTTGTAACAGCAGAATTTTCACCCTCTCCCTGTGCATGTTGAAACCTCTAACGTTTAGGGAGGCCAATTTCACTTTAGGCGGACCCGCCATTTTGAGAAACTCAAATTATACTCTGAACTATGCTTAAGAACGCTGTAGTGGGGGAATAGTCAATGGTTCGCACAAACCACCCCAAGAGTACCCTGCGTCTTGAGGAGGTCTGGCAATCACCGACTATCAAGGCAGGGGGGTAGAGGTAAAGGGGATGGAAGGAAAGAAAAGAGAAAGAAAGGGGTAAGTTGCAATATATCAAGTAACTGTCCCAAGTAGAGGGACCGACTCGTCCTATACCTGATAGAACGAGGGTTACAATAGGAGACGGACTTCCAGTGACGGAGCAAGGAAGCCGCCACAAGGCTGAGAAGCCCTAAGAGCCATGACTAATAGGTGAACATGAAAACATTCACATACAACTTTCATTACATAGCTAAGCATTGCATTAACACTTAACTGCAGATAGAATAAATCCTGTAAACCTAAGGAGAAATATAGGATAGTTAGCCATAGACATGGAAATAACACAGTTGGAGAGAAGAAAGCATAAATGCAGGTTCAATCCCCCCAAATAAATACTTGTCTCCAAAGTTGTCCCTGGAACAGCATGAGATACGATCACTTATAAACTCAGCCTCGGATTCACGGTCACGCTGGCTGCTGAGGATTCATCCTCCCTGAGGTTGCTCTTCTACTATACCCGCTCGTGGACCGAGATGGTAGAACTGGAATGACCTGCTAGTCAGGTAGATGGATTGGTGGCAGGTTCAATGCAGACAGGAACATGTCAAGGTCGTCAGGATCTCGCAGTTCCACACGGTGACCATTCCTACAGACCACCAGTTGAAATGGGAACCCCCAGGAGTATGGAATATCCTTTGATTTCAAGAGGTCTAGCAAGGGTTTAAGTGCCCTCCTTTGGGCTAAGGTGTTCCTGGATAAGTCCTGGAGTATCGTCAGAGTGGCCCCCTCGAAGTCAATTGTAGAAAAGTTGCACGCTTTTTTCATTATAGCCTCCTTTACCGAATAATAGTGGAGACGGCAGATCACATCTCTGGGCCTAGAGGGGTCTGAGCTGATGGGGGCTAAAGCTCTGTGCGCTCTGTCCATTTACAACCGGTCTGATACAGGTTCCCCTAGGATGGTGCTAAAGAGTCCTTGTAATGTAGATATCAAGTCCTCCGTCTTGGTGGCCTCAGGAAGTCCTCTGATCCTGATGTTATTCCGTCTATTACGGTTTTCGATATCATCATATAGACGGTAAAGGTGACCAATGTGACGGTCTCTAACTTCCCCTTGATTCATAAGCTCATTTACCTGCGCAGCTGTGTGATCATGCAGGGACGCCACTTCCTCCAACTTCTCTTCAATAGCTTTCACATTAGATTTAATCGTGGAGAACTCTTGCTTGTATGAGTTTTCCAGTCGCTCCACATATTTTTCCATTTCAAGCTTAGTGGGAGGGAGTTTAATATATTCCCTTATGTCCCAGCTTTCACCTGAGTTCCCACCTTCTGCCATTTCTACTGTACCAGGGGTCTGTGCTGTAGCGTGGCAGTGCTGAGGAGATGAGGCCACGTCCCAAGATGGCGACTGCCTAGTGGCGCCTCCACTCAGAAGATCCTGCTTGGACCGGAGCGAGTCAGGTGAGCGATTTGCCGTGATGCTACTCTGGGTCTGATATCGGGACCCCTGAGAGTTCGGTGGTACCTCTGCTTCCGAGGAGTTGCTCCGGTGCACCGGCGTGAAGGGAGCCGCGTTCGGGTTGCGGCCTGTTTTGTCACCAGCCGGCTCCGCTGCAAAATACTTCAGCAACCCGCTCTTTTCTCCGGGGGATCTTGCTGAGGGATCACCCGCTAGTGACCCTTTGTGTGTGCGCACCATAAGAGCTGTTTCAGGTGCATTCGGAGGCAAGTATCTCTCAGCTTCTCAGACCTGCGGCGGGAGCTCCACACTTGTGCGTCCTCACACCGCCATAGTCAGGCCACGCCCCCCAGCCCCGCGACTAGGCCACGTGACCGATGAACATGATATCACATGGCCTAGGAAGAGCTGATCGACGGGGGTCCTGGGTGTTGAACCCCCACCTATGTGATGTTGATGACCTGCCTAGAGAATAGGTCATCAATATAAATTCCTGGGAAACCCCTTTAACCGCCTCCGGACTGCCTAACGCACGGATGCGTCCTGGAGGCGGTCGATTCATTCCTCCTGGACGCATGTTCACAGGATCGGATGGAAAGCGAGTGGATCTGCAGCCTGCCAGCGGCGATCGTTCACTGGCAGGCTGTAGATGCGATTTGTTTTAACCCCTAACAGGTATATTAGACGCTGTTTTGATAACAGCGTCTAATATACCTGCTACCTGGTCCTCTGGTGGTCCCTTTTGCTTGGATCGACCACCAGAGGACACAGGCAGCTCAGTAATAAGTAGCACCAAGCACCACACTACACTACACCCCCCCCTGTCACTTATTAACCCCTTATTAACCCCTTATAACCCCATATAGACTCCCTGATCACCCCCCTGTCATTGATCACCCCCCTGTAAGGCTCCATTCAAACGTCCGTATGTTTTTTACGGATCCACGGATACATGGATCGGATCCGCAAAACACATACAGACGTCTGAATGGAGCCTTACAGGGGGTTGATCACCCCATATAGACTCCCTGATCACCCCCCTGTCATTGATCACCCCCCTGTAAGGCTCCATTCAGATGTCTGTATGTGTTTTGCGGATCCGATCCATGTATCCGTGGATCCGTAAAAAACATACGGACTTCTGAATGGAGCCTTACAGGGGGGTGATCAATGACAGGGGGGTGATCAATGACAGGGGGGTGATCAGGGAGTCTATATGGGGCGATCACTCCCCTGTCATTGATCACCCCCCTGTAAGGCTCCATTCAGACGTCCGTATGTGTTTTGCGGATCTGATCCATGTATCCGTGGATCTGTAAAAAACATACGGACGTCTGAATGGAGCCTTACAGGGGGGTGATAAATGACAGGGGGGTGATCAGGGAGTCTATATGAGGTGATCACCCCCCTATAAGGCTCCATTCAGACGTCTGTATGTGTTTTGCGGATCCGATTAATGTATCCGTGGATCCGTAAAAAACATACAGACATCTGAATGGAGCCTTACAGGGGGGTGATCAATGACAGGGGGGTGATCACCCCATATAGACTCCCTGATCACCCCCCTGTCATTGATCACCCCCCTGTCATTGATCACCCCCCTGTAAGGCTCCATTCAAACGTCCGTATGTTTTTTACCGATCCACGGATACATGGATCGGATCCGCAAAACACATACGGACGTATGAATGGAGCCTTACAGGGGGGTGATCAATGACAGGGGGGTGATCACCCCATATAGACTCCCTGATCACCCCCCTGTCATTGATCACCCCCCTGTAAGGCTCCATTCAGACATTTTTTTGGCACAAGTTAGCGGAAATTGTTTTTTGTTTTTTTCATATTCCACTAACTTGTGTCAAAAAATAAAATCTCTCATGAACTCCCCATACCCCTCACGGAATCCAAATGCGTAAAATTTTTTAGACATTTATATTCCAGACTTCTTATCACGCTTTAGGGCCCCTAAAATGCCAGGGCTGTATAAATACCCCACATGTGACCCCATTTCGGAAAGAAGACACCCCAAGGTATTCCGTGAGGGGCATATTGAGTCCATGAAAGATTTAAATTTTTGTCCCAAGTTAGCGGAAAGTTAGCCCAACTTCTCCTGAGTACGGCGATACCAGATGTGTGACACTTTTTTGCAGCCTAGTTGGGCAAAGGGGCCCACATTCCAAAGAGAACCTTTCGGATTTCACAGGGCATTTTTTACACATTTTGATTTCAAACTACTTCTCACACATTAGGGCCCCTAGAATGCCAGGGCAGTATAACTACCCCACAAGTGACCCCATTTTGGAAAGAAGACACCCCAAGGTATTTCCTGATGGGCATAGTGAGTTCATGGAAGTTTTTATTTTTTGTCAAAAGTTAGTGGAATATGAGACTTTGTAAGGAAAGAAAATATATAAAAATCATCATTTTCCGCTAACTTGTGACAAAAAATAAAAAGTTCTTTGAACTCACTATGCCCATCAGCGAATACATTAGGGTGTCTACTTTCCGAAATGGGGTCATTTGTGGGGTTTTTCTACTGTCTGGGCATTGTAGAACCTCAGGAAACATGACAGGTGCTCAGAAAGTCAGAACTGCTTCAAAAAGCGGAAATTCACATTTTTGTACCATAGTTTGTAAACGCTATAACTTTTACCCAAACCATTTTTTTTTTACCCAAACATTTTTTTTTATCAAAGACATGTAGAACAATACATTTTGAGAAAAATTTATATATGGATGTCGTTTTTTTTTGAAAAATTTTACAACTGAAAGTGAAAAATGTCATTTTTTTGCAAAAATTTCGTTAAATTTCGATTAATAACAAAAAAAGTAAAAATGTCAGCAGCAATAAAATACCACCAAATGAAAGCTCTATTAGTGAGAAGAAAAGGAGGTAAAATTCATTTGGGTGGTAAGTTGCATGACCGAGCAATGAACAGTGAAAGTAGTGTAGTGCAGAAGTGTAAAAAGTGGCCTGATCATTAAGGGTGTTTAAGCTAGTGGGGCTGAAGTGGTTAATAGTATGGGATGGTGCAGGAACTATCTGCTCCCCATAGCATACTATTATGGCATACTACAGTAAGGAATTAAATGGGTTATCCAAGACCCATATGCCTGATCCCCTCACACAGATTATATTTACCTTGCTCCCTGGCACCCACGTCGCTTCTGATGCTGACACGGCCACCGCTGTATCACCCCCGGTTGCGCCGATTAAAACATCCATTGATGGGGGGGGGGGGCTTGGGCAATAGCAGGCCGCGGCGGGAACAAGCCTCCCTAGCATCGTGGGTAACGTTAGGGAGGCTTATTCATATGGCGGCCTGCTATTGGCTGCCCCCCTCCCCCCGATGCTGGATGTTTTCATCTGCGCAACGGGGAGATGCAGCAGCGGCCGTGCAGGAAGATAATCCCCCTGAAAATACTATTACCACACAGATAGTTCACCTTCAATAATTATTGGCATACTCTGCCAGAGTGCGCTATTTTGTAACAGTGCACCCAATAGTAATAATGTCCCTCATTTTACCCCCAAAAGTAACAACTCCCTCTACAATGTGTGGCAGAAGACAAAATGAGGCCTTATAATGTCTGGCAGTGCAAAAATACCTCCTTATGTGTGCCAGTACAAAAAAATGCTCCCGTGTGCCAGTACAAAAAAAAGTGCCCCCTGTAGAACAAATGTCCCCATAGTGGCCACCTTAGAATGTGTGCCAGTACAAAAATCCTCTTTTATAATGTGCAAAAAAATACCCCCTTATGCACCAGTACAAAAAGCTCCCTTATAACATGTATCAGTACAAAAAAGCACCCCCTTTTACTGCCCCCAATAGAACGAATATCCTCATAGTGGCCCCCTTATAATGTGTGCCAGTACAAATATGCTCCTTTTTACAGCTACACTGTCCCCATAGTGCTTTCTCCAGTTACAAATTTTGATTCCCACCCCATTGTGCCCCAACAGCATGCTGCCAAATAAAAATAAAGAATAAGCAAAGCAGTGCAAGACGTAGACTTCCTCTAGTCTGTGCCCTGAGCTCTATGCAGCCCGGCTCAGGCAGCGCGATAATGATGACACCGGCCTCTGATAGCCTACAGGAAATAGGGCTATTAGAGGAAACAGTGGGCCATGGAGACCTCCGCTGTCCCGTCACGGTATCCACTGTATTGCTGTCTTGAGTGCAGCGATGCAGTTGAATATGTAGAGATGAGCGTTTCCACAATGGAAGCGCTCATTGGACATGGCCCTTCTGCTGCCCCACTCTTGCCCCTACCTTTTGCTGCCAGAGGCAATTGTCTCACCTCACCTCATTGGCGGTGCACCCCTGATATCCATATGAAGCCTTGTGGCATCAGTTGTACATTTTAGTGGCACCATTTATTGTTCCATCTAATGGATTGCAAAATTGTAAAAAAAAAAAATAATTAAGTAAATTAAAATGCAATGCTTTTTTTTGTAGGGCGAGCTTTAGCTTTTCTTGGTATTATTTTGGGGAACGTAACTTTTTGATCATGTTTTATTCTATTTTTTGAGGTGGCGAGAAAATAAAAAAATTGTAATTCTGATGTTGAGATTCATCAGGAAACCTGACCGTTTGGCCATATACTTTTTTGGGTGTCAGCCATGGTGACCTAAAGGAGGAGGCAGGTACAGTAAAGTGCAACGGTGAAGCAGCTCCCTACTCCACTATTCACCAGCTTGTGCTCTCAATAGCAGCAGACGCAATGTGGTGACGTTATTGCACTTGTTGAGCTGAGCTAGAAACTGTACGCTCACAAAGAGGGCTGCTAGCAGGGTGATGTATGACTGTGTTTTGTCCCTGCTTTTTTTTATTTTTTGTGACACACATTGTTGTCCATGTCCATATTTCAGAGATATATTAATAAAATTAGACTTTTTTACCATTCAATATTGGTGTGTTATGCACTCCTTTTTTTGTTGTGTTATTTTTAATACTGTGGGAGTGTACCCTTTCACAAAAGACCGCAGGTGATTTAAATGTTACAGCTTTAGTCTAGGATCCCAGCAGGGGTTGGCAATATGTGGCAGGAATTATATATCTATATTCTGCATCTAGTACATACGCCTTTAAGAATCTGGCAGGAATCTGTCTTCTGCTCTGTCTGAGGTCTGCTTGATATGGGCCTGACTAGCTGTGGAGGTACTTATCTTCTCCTTGTATTTGGATTAGAGTTGTTGCGATACCAAATTTTTGATTCGGTTTCGATACCATGAAAAAGTATTGCGATACTCGATACCATTCGATACCACGCGAAAAAAATAAACAAAAAAAGCCACGTGCATTCCTCATTTTTAAAAATGGCGAATCGCGCAGTTTTTATTTTATTTTTTCTGTTCCGGCATTCACCACCTAGATTTTTTTTTTATATTTTAATAGTTTGGACTTTTCTGACGTGGCGATGTAATATGTTTATTTATATATTTTCTATGTGAAATTGGGAAAAGGGGGGTGATTTATACTTCATATTTTAGTGTTTTTTTTTTTTTCACTTTTTATTTAATAACTATTTCCCCCCTTAGGGGCTAGAACCTGGGATCTTTCATCCCTTTTCCTATTCACCCTGATAGATCTCTATCAGGGTGAATAGGACTCCACACTGTCCCTGCTGCTCTGTGCTTTGTGCACACAGCATCAGGGATGTTACCATGGCAACCAGGGCTTCCTGGCTGCCATGGTAACCGATCGGAGCCCCAGGCTTACACAGCTGAGGCTCCGATCAGAAGCTGCCACTGCACCACCAATGAGGGGGAGTGGAGAGGTCCCTGTGGCCACTGCCACCAATGATTTTAATACTGGAGGGTTGAGAGGGGCCGGCGCACTGTGCCACCAATGATTTTAATGGGATGGGGGGATTGAGGGGGGGGGCACACTGCACCACCAATGATTTTACCCCTTTATACAGGAGGCGGGTACTAGCAGATCAGCGGCAGTTAACTGCCGCTGATCGCAGCTCCCTGTCAGGGGCAGGGTACCGGCAATGCGATTCTGCTGCCGGCACCCGCCTCCTGTATGTGTTAAAGACTGACTACTGTATATGAGTCCAGACTGTCACTATTAGGCCACACAGAGCGGCGCCCAGCGATGTCTCAGCACTCACCATTTAGTCCTGGGCGCCGCTCCGTTCGCCCGCAGTGCCCCATTACTGTCTCCTCTCCTGCTCCACATGCTGCTGATTACTATCGGAGCGATGGGAGGAGACATCAGCTTCACTAGTGGGCGTTCCTTCTCCCTGGCTATAGCGCTGTCCAATCGCAGCGCAGGGAAAAGGAACGCCCACTAGTGAAGCTGATGTCTCCTCCCATCGCTCCGATAGTAATCCTATCATTGGTGGCGCAGTGCGCCCGCCCCTCCTCCGCCCCTCTCTTCTCATTGCCGCCCCTCCTCCACCCCCTCTCTTCTCATTGCCGCCCCTCCTCCGCCCCTCTCTTCTCATTGCCGCCCCTCCTCCGCCCCTCTCTTCTCATTGGTGGCAGCGGCAGCAGCACAGGGGGAGGGAGGACAGCTTCCTTCTCCCCGTGCTGCTGAGAGAGAACATGAGCGCGCCGACAGCAGCGCGCTCATGTTCAGAGATACTAGACTGCGCAGAAGCGCAGCCCAGTATCGAAAAAACGGAAATCCCGGTATCGTATCGATACCGGGACAAAAGTATCGATTGGGTATCGAAATTTCGATACCCGCAACAACCCTAATTTGGATATGTACTTACAGGACTGCTCGCAGGGAATGGTGGTTTCGTCCTGGAGATCTGATAGTTCTGAAGTTGGCTGCTTCTTTGGTCATCCAGCTGAGGTAAGGGATTCAGGCTAGGAAGGTTGATCTTGGGCCTCAGCAGAGGCTTGGATCCCTGGTTGGGGTCCCTGTTTCTGGGAGCTCCTATTCACGCAGCCTACCCCAACAGGGGGTGGCTGGCACACACTGCCTAGAACTTTCTGTCCTCCCTCTGAAGTAGGATGTGGGAACATTCCACTCCTCCTCAGATAGGGGGAAGCTAGCCTGGAATGGTATATTCCAGTCTAGATATACTAACTGGATTGGTTCTGCTACATACTGCTGCCACCTGCTGGTGTACATGGATATTACAGCATAAATACAATGCAACAGGCCTGGGGGAAATGATGCAAACTCATACCAGATGACAATATACATACACTTGACATTATGAAGCAGGGGAACAGAAGTTTAGTGACATACTTCAGGATGTTACACACTCAGGACAGGAAAAAACCCTGTGAAGGAAACCTGTGGGAAACCATGGCTGCTGTACTGCCCTTCCTCCAGGCATACTAAGGGAGCTTACCGCTATAGCATACGTTTTGGTGTGTGTGTATTTGTAATGATTGTGTGTTTGTTTAGAATTTGTGTATGTATGTATTTGTAGTGATTGTGTTTGTGTATTACTTGTGTATGTGTGTGTTGTGTTTATGTGTGTAGTGATTGTGTGCACAGCAGAAGAGGGAGCAGGGTGCAAAAGCGGAGCGGCCGTCCCCTAGACAGTACACCTGCTACTGCCCACCGCAGCAAGGGACCGAGCACACCAAAGCCAAACTCCAAAGAGTTCCCTGGAGTGGCAGTTCTTCAGACAATGTGCTGACGACAAGACACGAGTGGTTTGCACGCTGTGCAATCAGAGCCTGAAGCGAGGCATAAACGTTCTCAACCTGAGCACAACCTGCATGACCAGGCATTTAAGTGCTAAGCACGAGCTGCAGTGGAGTAGACACCTCAAAAAGCAAGAAAGGTCTCTGGCTCCTCCTGCTTCTTCTTCTGCGGCAGTCGCGGCCTCTTCATCCACCTCTGGAGTGACAGTGCCACCTGCCACCCCTCAAACAGAGGATCTGCCAGCAACACCAACACCTGGGTCACCAAGCATCTCCACAATGTCCCACGGAAGCATTTGCAGTAAACCGGATTGGGGCAGATGCACACTGGCGCAATATTAATAGTTTTTAGTTCGTGACGCCAATTGCAGCTTGCGCAGATACTGTAGCAGGGCCCTTTAAGATGTTGCAACTCACGTACCAGGTGAGGAATGCCAGAGGGGGATAATGTCTCTGTGTAGTAGGTATTGTGTCAACGGTGTCTCCTACCTTGGGACAGCTGCACTCCTGGATCCTGGCTCACTTGCAATAAATTTGAGTGTGGTCAGTAGGAGTAATTGAGGAATGAATGTAATCCAGACAGGAAATATAATCCAACTCGTCTTTACTTAATGCAGCTTTGAATCCATACAAGATACAGCAATAGTCTTGGGTCCCAGCAGGAATTGGCAATATGTGGCAGGAATCTATATATATTCTGCTTCTTGTCATATGCCTAGTAGATCTGGCAGGTATCTGTCTTCTGCTCTGTCTGTAGTCTGCTTGATATGGGCCTGACTAGCTGAAGGAGGTATTTGGCTTCTCCTGGTCTTTGGATTAGTACTCACAGGACTGCTCGCAGGGGATGGTTGTTTTCCTGGAGATCTATAGTTCTGGAGGGCTGCTTGCTTGTCCACAGCTGAGGTAAGGAACTCAGGCCGGGAAGGTTGATCTTGGGCCTCAACCGAGGCTGGATCCTAGGTTGGGATCCCTGTGTCTGGGAGCTCCTGCTAACACAGCCTTCCCCAAGTAGGGGGCTGGTACACACTGACTAGAACTTTCCTTCCTCTCCATGAGACAGGATGTGGGAACATTCCACTCCTCCTCAAAGAGGGGGGAGCAAGATTGGAATGAACTATTCCAATCTAGCAATACTAAACTAGCTAAGATCCTGTTACATACTGCTGCCACCTGCTGGTGTACATGGAAATTACAGCAAATACATAATACAGGCCTGGATAATGCACATTATGGAGAGAGTGATGCAAACTTATCCCAGGTGACAATATACAAACACTTAACATGTTGCAGCGGGGAGAAAGAGTTTTAGTGACATACTTCAGGATGTTACACATTCAGCTCTCCATCTCCCAAACACTGGAGCAGAAGAGGAAGTACCCCCCTACCCACCCGCGATCCTTGGCCCTGAATGCCAGCATTTCAAAATGACTGTCCTTTGAAATACTATCATTCCGTCTGGTGGAGACAGAGAGTTTTAAAAGCCTCCACCACCGAGGATTGCAGGGCGCTTCAGTTTGCCTCCTGTTGCTTCCTCCTCCTCCTCCGCTTCATCATCCTCTACCGGCTCCTCATCTGGTCAGCGTAACACCTTCACCACCAACTTCAGCACAGCCAGGGACTAGCTGGTTTGACGCACATCCCTTGCCTGGCGCATGTGCTGAATTTGGTGGTGCAGAGGTTCCTTAAAAATTACCCCGATATTACGCTGAAGCGTAACTTTGGCCTTCCCGCTCACGGCCTCATGTGCGACGTGCCCACAAGGTGGAACTCCACCTTGCACATGCTGGCCAGACTGTGCAAGCAGCAGCAGGCGATAGTGGAGTTTTAGCTGCAGCACGCACGGGTGAGTCGCTCTGCGGAACAGCACCACTTCACCACCAATGACTGGGCCTCCATGCGAGACCTGTGTTCCTTGTTGCGCTGTTTTGAGTACTCCACCAACATGGCCAGTGCCGATAACGCCGTTCTCTGCGTTACTTTCCCACTTCTATGCCTCCTTGAAAAAACGCTGCAGGCGATGATGGAAGAGGATGTGGCACAGGAGGAGGAGGAGGAAGAGGGATCATTATCTGGAGAGAAGTAATAAAGAAGATCGCGGCACTCACCGGAGGAGATTCAATGTTGCTGCTTTATTTAAATGCTTCAAGAGAAGTAGTGCATGTAGAATCCAGGGGCGGACACACTGTAGCAAGCGGCGACGGCCGTTTCGCGCGGAGGATCGCGTTTCTTCTGGCCGCTGTGCACGTCATTGCCCAGACCTGCGCTTTATAGAGGCGGACTCAGAGCGGCCGGCACCATCAGCCGCAGCTGTGCGCCCGTGGATCTATGACGTGATTTAAAAACATGGGACCAGCATGGACAGGTACAAACACACAAACGGGGGGAAGGTATTCATGAGATCCATTTCATATAGCGCTGCCTATTAAGTATAGGCGCACAGTGGCAAACTCATATACATATAGCAAAAAAGGGACCAATTGTAACAGTGCACAATCATGTGCGATTATTAATACCGCAGCCTATCAAGGAATTGCATAGGAGGCAAGTTCATACATGGTGTGAGTGTGGGAAACTGGGTGTAACTATTCGCCCCCTAAGATGAACGCATCCCGCTTACAAAAACACGGACATGTCGTTTTTATCATTTAACCCTGCCGCTCCCATCGCTCCAGTTCGCATAATCCACCTTGCCTCCCTCTGCAGGAGTAAGCGGTGCCGATCACCCCCCCTGGGGATAGGTCGGACATGTTCCACCCCCGCAAAGGATAGACAACGTGGATGAGCATCGTGGGCGATGCGGATATGGTCAATAAGACGCGGGCTGCTTCTCCCCGACCGTATAGAACCGACATGTTCACGGATGCTTTCAAATAGGGGGCGAATCGTTTTACCTATGTAAAAGCGTTTACAAGGGCAGAAAACCACATACACCACATGAGAAGTGCGGCAGTTAATAAAATCACGTACAACGTGTTTTATTCCCCCAATCCGTAAATCCTTACTACAGACATTGAGTGCGCAGAACGAGCAATGGCCACATTTGTAATTCCCTCTGGGTTTCTTAAGCCAGGTCACATCTGGGGGCATATTCAATACGCTACTGACCAGCTTGTCCTTAATTGTAGGGCACCTTCGAAATGTGACCAGAGGTCAGCCTTGTTGATTTTGAGATCGATTTATTTTTGTCGGTCCGCAAGTTGTATTTAAAAAAGCTGTTCACAGAGACCCCCATACAGGGTCCCACCGCTCCATCGGGAGAGGTCCCAGCCACTATGTCCCAGACCGACTTCCATTTACGGGGTAGATTCAGTGATGAGGAGATAGCCTGCATTCATTTTATGTCCAACATGGAGCCAGAGGAACCTTCTGGTGATCAGGGCCAGTTTAGCAAGTATACAGGGGGCATCAGGTCCACCTTCCTTCCTCCCATGCCGGCCGGCTCGGCGATAGATCTGTTCCACAAGCGAGTGCTGAGAGAAATGCGTGCGCTGGCGTATCCGGCGGCACCTTCTAACCTTACGGTTGAAGAATCTCACGCTCTCATGTGGTTAAACAAACAAGATAACATCGTTATTAAGCCGGCCGATAAGGGAGGGAATGTGGTCCTGATGCCCAGGGAGTACTATTTAGAAGAAGCGCAGAGACAATTAGGAGATCGTACCGTGTATATCAAGCTCAGGGGAGACCCCATACCGGAGATCTCGTCTAAGCTTTTTACACTTGTGAATCAGTACTTATCGATCGGATTTCTATCCAGGGGCATGAAAGATCGACTTATCCCTGCCTTCCCTAAAGTCCCTGTATGGTACTTTGTGCCAAAAATTCACAAATCACTGACCCGACCTCCTGGACGTCCCATCATCGCCGGGATCGGGTCAGTGACTGAGCCCTTATCCGGTTATATCGATTGGCTCCTCAGACCGCTGCTAGCTAGCACCCCGACGTACCTAATGGACACAGGTGACTTTCTCCGGGCATTCGGGTCCCTTGAGTGGCAGAGAGGGTTTAACCTGGTGTCCTTGGACGTCGAAAGCTTATACACTAGAATCCCCTATGATTTAGGACTTTGGGCAATTAGCCAAGTCCTTAGCAGAAGCGATAAGGATGTGGCGTTCAAAAACTTCATCCATGAAGCATTGGACCTCGTCCTTACTAATAATGTTTTTCAGTTTCATGGTCAGTGGTACCGCCAGGTACTAGGTACCGCAATGGGCACACCTGTCTCGTGCACATTTGCCAACCTGTACCTGGCGGTATTTGAAGAGACCTATATCTTCTCGGTGGATAACCCCTTCCTACGGCATATTCACTTGTTTTTAAGATACGTGGACGACGTTTTTCTGGTCTGGTCGGGGAGTGAGGCGTCCTGTAACGCGTTCGTGGATCACCTCAATGCACGTAACCGGATGAATATGAAGTTCACCATCAACTTTGGTGGTGGATCTCTCGATTTTCTGGACGTGCATGCTACTGTCAAAGAGGGAGTTGTACACACTAGTGGCTATCGTAAGCCCACGGCGACTAACTCGCTCCTCCACCAGACCAGTTTCCACCCGCCATCGGTCAAACGGGCTATCCCGTACGGACAATTTGTCAGTTTACGTAGGATAAATGATACCGATGCGGGCTTTCATAGACAAGCCAGGGAACTTGGTGGTAGGCTTCTGGACAGGGGTTATCCATCGAGAAGCGTCTCAGCGGCCCTACAAAGGGCTTCAAAACTGGACCGTAACGCTTTACTCATGGAGAGGAAAAAGGATGCTACACCCTTGCGCTTCGCTTTTTCCTTTCAATACAGTCCTGCCGCAGATATAATCAGGCAGACGATCAACCAAAATTGGGACTTATTGAAGGGGGACCCCTCTCTCAGCAGCCTTGCCAATGAACAACCCCGTTTGTGTGTTTGTACCTGTCCATGCTGGTCCCATGTTTTTAAATCACGTCATAGATCCACGGGCACACAGCTGCGGCTGATGGTGCCGGCCGCTCTGAGTCCGCCTCTATAAAGCGCAGGTCTGCGCAATGACGTGCACAGCAGCCAGAAGAAGCGCGATCCTCCACGCTAAACGGCCGTCGCCGCTTGCTACAGTGTGTCCGCCCCTGGATTCTACATGCACTACTTCTCTTGAAGCATTTGAATAAAGCAGCAACATTGAATCTCCTCCGGTGAGTGCCGCGATCTTCTTTATTACTTCTCTCCAGATTATGATTCATTAATCTAACCTCTACTTCGCTGAGCACCACGCTACGGAGCATCAACCACAGCAGCGGTTTCCTATTACTCATAAGGCTATTTCAGTTAAGGCAGTGCCGCCTAGCCTTACCTGCTCCATACGTATTATATTCAGGAAGAGGGATCATTTCATAGGGTTCTAGCCAGTCATTCCCAAGTGGCTTTGAGGGTGGGTTCCTGCACCCACAAACACCAGGTACACAATTGTCCAGCCAGGGCACAGTTCTGGAGGATGACGAGGTGGAGGATGAGGAGGAGGAGATGGAGGAGGAGGAACCATGTTCACAGCAGGGTGGCACCCAGAATAGCTCATGGCCATCACTGGTGCGTGGATGGGGGGATACAGAGGACACAGACGATACACCTCCCACAGAGGACAGTTTTTCGTTGCCTCTGGGCAGCCTGGCACACATGAGCGATTACAAACTGCAGTGTCTCCGCAATGACCGCTGAGTTGCCCACATTCTAACTTGTGCTGATTACTGGGTGGCCACGCTGCTGGATCCCCGTTACAAGGACAACGTACTGTCCTTAATTCCGTCACTGGAGCGCGATCGTAAGATGCGCGAGTACAAGCGCACGCTGGTAGATGCGCTGCTGGTGGCATTCCCACCTGACAGCGGGGGCACAGTGGAAGCACAAGGCGAAGGCAGAGGAGGAAGAAGAGGTCGCCAACGCAGCTTTGGCACCACCAGCACCTCAGAAGGCAGGGTTAGCATGGCTGAAATGTGGAAAAGCTTTGTCAGCACGCCTCAACAACCAGCACCACCAGCTGATATGGAACGTCTTAGCAGGAGGCAGCATTTCACCAGCATGGTGGAGCAGTATGGGTGCACACGCCAACACGTACTGACTGATGGGTCTTCCCCCTTCAACTTCTGGGTCTCCAAATTGGGCACATGGCCTGAGCTTGCCCTTTTCGCCTTGGAGGTGCTGGCCTGCCCTGCAGCCAGTGTATTGTCTGAACGTGTGTTTAGCACGGCAGGGGGTGTCATCACAGACAAGCGCAGCCGCCTGTCCACAGCCAATGTGGACAAGCTCACGTTCATCAAAATGAACCAGGCATGGATCCCTCAGGACTTGTCTGTACCTTGTGCAGAATAGACATGTATACTGGCACTAAGCAGCCATTGTTATACTGCAGCGCAATTGTTCATTGTTGTATTTTGGATATTTCACACTCTTTTGGAGTGTACCCTAATTAAAAAAAAATAAAATAAAAAAATTTAAACCAAAAACCAGTGTTGGCTACCTCGTCCTCCTCCACCGCCGCTTCCACCTACACCGCTACGTCCACCGCCTCCTCAAACTCCTACTCCATATGGACCTCCACCTCATAAATCAAGTTTATTTTTTTTAATTTGTACGTATTTTATTTTATGTCATTTCACTAATTTGTCTGTTACATATTCGGGTGAAATTCACCAATTTCTGGGTGTGATATACCCCTGCTCTACCTAGTAGACAGGTAACATTTCACTAATTTGTCTGTTACATATTCGGGTGTAATTCACCAATTTTTGGCTGTAATATACCCCTGCTATACCTAGTAGACAGGTAAAAAAAAATCATTAATTTGTCTGTTACATATTCGGGTGAAATTCACCAATTTTTGGCTGTGATAGACCGCTGCTCTACCTAATAGACAGGTTAATAAATTTCACAAATTTTTCTGTTACATTCTTGGGTGACATTTTACAATTTTTGCCGTGAATAAACCCCTGCTCTGCAAAGGTGACAGGGACCGAAATTTTTAAAAATCATCTGTTCCATTGGTGGGTGACATTAACCCATTTCTGGCGATGAAAAACCCCTACTCTGCATAGGTGATAGGGAATTAAATTCGTAAAGTTCGTCTTTAATTGGCCCTTTCATTCGATCCTTCTTCTTTAATAACTTGTCCCACATTTCTGCTCCATCCCATAGCAGCCATTGACCTCCCTTGAATGAGGTCTCCCTTTCTCATGCTCCCTCTCCGGCGTGGAACCCTGATTCGCCGATAACCGTGATCAACATGGTAGGCTCAGAAAAGAACATCGAAAGTTGGTAGAGAAGATATCCAAATGGATCGTGGACGTCACAGGACCGTGCGATCAGGCAGAAGTTATCTAGAGCAGGGCCTCTCCTGTCTAACGTTTCCAAATCCAAAATACCCCAGTGACATTCCCTATAATTTTTTATTAATCATTCCAATAACAGGGCATCTTAAGAGTCCTGTATTGTTATTTATTGTCACTACCTCCCCGAGTCGGAGAGTGTGTAATTGCTGCATGCCCCCTCCTTTCCTTCAATTCTTCTGCTTTAATAATTTGTCCCACATTTCTGCTCGATCACAATAAAATTTCATCCATTAACCACCCTTGGATGTGGTCTCTCTTTCTCACGCTCCCTCTCCGGCGTGGAACCCTGATTCGCCGCTAACCGTGATCAACATGGTAGGCGCAGAAAAGAACATCAAAAGTTGATAGAGCAGATATCCAATTGGATCGTGAACATCACGGGGACATGCAACATGGTGGGGCAGTATGTTTGCACACGCCTACACGTACTGACTGATGGGTTGCCCCCTGCAATTTCTCGGTTTCCAAATTGGGCACATGGCCTGAGCTTGCCCTTTACGCCTTGGAGGTGCTGGCCTGCCCTGCAGCCAGTGTCTTGTCTGAACGTGTGTTTAGCACGACTGGAGGGGGTTACCTTAGGTTATATTTCCCAATGTTTTGGGGTGTACCCTAATTTAAAAAAGTAAAAATAAATTTAAAACCAAAAAGCAGTGTAGGCTACCTCCTCCTCCACCGCCGCTTCCACCTACACCGCCACATCCACCGCCTCCTCAACCCCCTACTCCATATGGACTTCGTTCTCCTAGATCAAGATTATTATTTTTTATTTTTACATATTTTATGTTATTTAAAGTCATTTCCCTATCCACATTTGTTTGCAGAGCACTTAACATGCACTTAACCACATTTTGATGCCATTTGCAGCCCTCTAGCCCTTTCCATGACATTTTTAGAGCCATTTTAGTGCTCAAAAGTTCGAGTCCCCATTGACTTCAATGGGGTTCGGGTTCGAATCAAGTTCGGCTCCCGAACTTGAACTTTTCTGTGAAGTTCGGCCGAACCCGTCGAACCTGAACATCCAGGTGTCCCGCTGAGACTCTGATGCCAGGAAAGGAGCGAGGACCTCAGCCCACTGGTCTCGAGGCAGCTTTTTCCTGGTGGCCACTTTCTCGTACATCGCCAGGTAGGTTTCGATGTCGTCTGCAGGTGTCATTTTAGGAATCTCTGCACGGACTGCTTTCCAGGCATCGTGGATGCTTGGGGTTGCTCCTGCTGTCTGCAAAGCCCTCACATGTTGTAGCAGCAACTGGTTGGTCTCTTGCTGCTGCTTATTAGCCTCCCGTTGGTGCAGGTTGGTCTCTCACTGCTGCAAATTAGCCTCCATGAGGGCCTTCACAACAGCCTCCATTTTGTCGTGGGGCACGGGTTAAAATACACCTGGTTTGATGTACGACATACAAAAAATGCTAACCCAAAAATATATTGCGTTCACGCCAGCCTCAATGCGCTTGGCCGCATCAACCACCAATTGTGGGGATTCGCTCTGGTAGTCAGGACTAGCAGATGCAGTATACTGTAGAGGCAAAGTACACAGTTCTTGAATGAAACAGTGGTGTTTATTCACACATTGGTGTATAACAAAATGCATATAAGGTGTATCACAAAACGCAGGAGGCTTGGTGTTTGTTCACACACAAGGAAAGTCCATAAACAATAAAAGTCACCTTTTCTCCTGGGTATTAATTCACACCCTGTTAGCAGTTTAGCCTCATCAAGTCCATAGGCAGGCTGTTCACCTTTAGAGGGGTCTGAGTCCTCGAGCCCGGCTCAAACCTCAAATCCCAGCACAGCTCTCAGTTCACAGCACACAGACTCCTGAGCTCCACTGTTAGAGGGAGGTAAATACACCACACCTGGCAGTGCTGGCTGGTTTTTATGCCTGGCAAAACCCGGCCTGGAACATGGGGAGTAGTCACCCACCAGGGACTTTGACGATTCCCAGTAAGAGCCGTCCTCAGTGGCGTACCGCCCATAGAGGCAGACCACGCCATTGCTATGGGGCCCGCGGCACTGGGGGGCCCGAAGCACAGCAAAGGCCCCGCCCACACTATTTGGCCCCGCCCACTCATTGTGGGGGCCTATACCGCTATGTGCGGCTGCTCTTATAAATATGAGCTATTGCTAACTTGCCTAACTATTCTTCCGCAATCGCGCCACCGCCCCTCCCCTTTGAGGCGCCGAAGTTTGATCAGATCCTGACTGGCTGACCTCCTCCTGACCTGCTGATCCTGTCTGCTGGCGCTGCGGAATCAGACTCAGACAGGATCAACCCAGCCTGCAACCAGCCTTGCCAATCAGCACAAGGCAATTCAGTTGAAGCAGCTGCTGATTGGCCAGTGGCAGTGTGTGGAAGGGAGGCGGGAGAATTGGTTCGCCGGCCCGTCGGCCGTCTCGCCAGTGTGTGTCCCTGGCTGGCCTGAAGAACCATCCGTCCAGTCCTGTCCTAACTGACTCCTTCCTGAGGCTGCCGTGTCACTGCCTGGCTCTGGCTGCCTGAGAGTCGAGACGCCGCACAGAGAGAGAGAGCAGACTGACAGTCAGCACTGCAGAGAGTCGACTCTAGGTATGATCGAGTTCGAGTCGATGTGTGTCTATTGTCTTCTTGATAATGTCAGAATCAGATTTGACCTGACACTCTGACAGGCCACTGCCAGGCAGCAAGAGAGAGGAGGGGTGGGGGGGGGGGGAGGGAGGAGGACAGCCAGGACAGGGTGGTGGGACATGCTTCAATCCCACTCCAGTGAGTCCTGTTGTCCTCTATGAGACCCAAAATGCCCATGGGGGAGAAGTAGGAAGAAAGCACACTGTGTCCTGAGATTTTTTGGGGGGGCATTAGGGGTTGGGGGGGGGGGCTCATAGAAGACAGTGTGCTTTCCTCCTCCAAGGAGTTAAAGGGGTTTGGGGTAAGGCCTCTTTCACACTTGCGTTGTCCGGATCCGTCGTGCACTCCATTTGCCAGAAGTGCCCGCCGGATCCGTAACACCGCAAGTGTACTGAAAGCATTTGAAGACGGATCCGTCTTCAAAATGCGTTCAGTGTTACTATGGCAGCCAGGACGCTATTAAAGTCCTGGTTGCCGTAGTAGTAGTGGGGAGCGGGGGAGCAGTATACTTACCATCCGTGCGGCTCCCGGGGCGCTCCAGAATGACGTCAGAGCGCCCCATGCGCATGGATGACGTGATCCATGCGACACGTCATCCATGCGCGTGGGGCGCCCTGACGTCACTCTGAAGCGCCCGGGGAGCCGCACGGACGGTAAGTATACTGCTCCCCCGCTCCCCGCTACACTTTACCATGGCAACAAGGACTTTAGCGTCCTGGCAGCCATGGTAACCATTCAGAAAAAGCTAAACGTCCGGTAATGCGCCGAAACGACGTTTAGCTTAAGGCCAGATCCGGATTAATGCCTTTCAATGGGCATTAATTCCGGATCCGGCCTTGCGGCAAGTCTTCAGGATTTTTGACCGGAGCAAAAAGCGCAGCATGCTGCGGTATTTTCTCCGGCCAAAAAACGTTCCGGTCCGGAACTGAAGACATCCTGATGCATCCTGAACGGATTTCTCTCCATTCAGAATGCATTAGGATAAAACTGATCATGATTCTTCCGGCATAGAGCCCCGACGACGGAACTCTATGCCGGAAGAAAAGAACGCAGGTGTGAAAGAGCCCTAAGAGAAGTGATGACAAAATGGTGCAGGTAGCAAGTTAGGTTAAGATGTGGGGGATGACTTACGTCCGGCTTTAGCACAGTGGACAGAGGCAGGAGGAGTGATATGTATGTGCTTCTGCCCTGCACTCGCTCAGTTGTGTGGCATACATATTGCGCCCTGTGTCCACTGTCCTGTGCCCACTCTGCTAAAGCCTGGCAAGTGACATGGCCCATCTGTGTCCACTGTCCTGTGCACATTCTGGCAAGCCTGGCAAGTGACACGCCCATTGTATGAAAATATTAAAAAATATTCCCCATATGGCAAACAGCAAAACAGAAAAAAAGTCCAAAAGGCGGATTAGCTGTTTTTGGTCACTTCCTTTTCCACAATAAATTAAATAAAAAGTGTTAAAAAAGTCATAAACACCCCAGAATGGTATCAATGGAAAGTTCAGATCGCCCCGCAAAATTTGAGCCCCCATATAGTTCCGTATACATAATTACAAAAAATTTCACAGAACAAATCCTTATTGGAAAATACATGCACATTTTATACGTTACTGCAACAAAGTTGGTTAATAATAAAATAAAAATGTTTATCCCTCACAGTTTCTGTAGGTCATGTATAAATGTATTTAATGGGGGTGTGGCATGGGAGGAGCCAGGTCAGGAAGTAGGAGGGGCCATGGTGGGTAGTGGGCGGGGTTAAGGGGCCCAATTCAGATTTTTGCTATGGGGCCCAGTGATTTCTATGTACGCCCCTGGCCGTCCTGGATCAGCTTTGACAGCCATGCTAACTCTTAAGGTGTCAATTAGCAATAGCTGCTGCTGACACATAAAATACCGGCTCTTACTTCACTGAGGCCAGGAACCTCAGTGACACACACCTTCCATCCACGATGATTCCAGTTACCTTCTTACAATATATATGGATATATGCCCCAGAAATAAAATAAAAATAATATATATATATATTTTTTTTTATATATAAACATGACCCCAGTAATGTCCCCAAATCCCGGTTCCCCCCCCCCCCCCCAGCTGCTGAGAATCCCCCTGCTAGCGCATGCCAGAGCGCCTACAGGAGGGAGATGCCAGATAACTGGACAAATGTGTCCAGTTACAGGCACATCAGAAATTGTGCTAAACACCTCTGGCACTGTATTGGGCAGCGCCGGAGATGTGCGGTACAACAAGACAGGGGATCAAAGAGATCCACTGCCTTGGTCGCTTGTGGAATGTCTGGCACCTCCGGCACTGTAATTACATTATCGGAGGTGCGCGGCTACATCAAGGGCAGGAGGATCACAGCGATCCTCCGTCTGGAAGTGCCAGGTGCACGGGCTGCTGCGGTGACGTCATATTACCGCACCAGCCCTCGTAAATAATCCGGCAGTGGAGCGCTCATCAGTTGAGCCGAGCAGCCCCTCCATGAAGCAAGAATCAACAACAGCGACAGCGAGCACAAGCGAGAATGAGCATTGGCTGGCTAAGTACCCCTGAAACCCACTGATAATAAACCCCTGCATATAAACCTCTGCATTGCCCTGATTTAAACCCTGCATTGCCTTACCCCTGTATCCTGCATTGTATTATTTAACCCCTGCATTGACATATCTGTATTGATTATTAACCCCTTCATTGCCCTGATTTAACCTCTGCATCCTGCATTCCCGTGCCATTATTATTTACCCTGCATGCCATACCAGCATTGCCCTGCCATTATAATTTAACCCCTGCATTGCCCTACATTGATTATTTGCATTACCATTGGACCCCTGTACTGCCTTATCCCCGTATTAACCCCTACCTTGCCACTCTACCCTATAATACACTTTTACCCCTTTTTACCTCCTCATGGACAGT
Source organism: Bufo bufo (assembly GCF_905171765.1). Lineage (NCBI taxonomy): Eukaryota > Metazoa > Chordata > Amphibia > Anura > Bufonidae > Bufo > Bufo bufo. The sequence goes on along the minus strand of NC_053393.1, from coordinate 106,745,835 downwards.
TTACTGTTAGGTGGGGAGGGTCAGGGGTGTAACTACCATAACGGCAGACCATGTGACTGCTATGGGGCCCAGGGCAAGAGGGGGCCCAGACTTAGTTCGGATTATCTCCTCATCTACTGGAGGTAAAAACTTGGTCAGGATTCTACCCTCTAAAGGAATAACTTTTTGCAAATGAGGCAGTGAAAAAATGGCCCAAGGGTCATTAAAAGGGGTTTAGGCAGAAACCCTTCTGTCCTTGTGGGGGGCCTGGTTAGATCCTTGCTATGGGGCCCTCACTTCTCTATGTACGCCACTGGGGAGGGTGTTGCTATTATTGTGTGTATGTGTGTGCTTAGATGGTGGGTGGAATAATTAGATGGTATTGTGACTTTTATTTAGTGTAGGTAGTGTTATTGTAGTGTGTGATGTTTTACTATATATATATATATATACAGTACAGACCAAAAGTTTGGACACACCTTCTCATTCAAAGAGTTTTCTTTATTTTCATGACTATGAAAATTGTAGATTCACAGTGAAGGCATCAAAACTATGAATTAACACATGTGGAATTATATACATAAGGCCTCTTTCACACTTGCGTTGTCCGGATACGGCGTGTACTCCACTTGCCGGAATTACACGCCGGATCCGGAAAAACGCAAGTGAACTGAAAGCATTTGAAGACGGATCCGTCTTCAAAATGCGTTCAGTGTTACTATGGCACCCAGGACGCTATTAAAGTCCTGGTTGCCATAGTAGGAGCGGGGAGCGGGGGAGCGGTATACTTACAGTCCGTGCGGGTCCCAGGGCGCTCCAGAATGATGTCAGAGCGCCCCATGCACATGGATGACGTGTCCATGCGATCACGTGATCCATGCGCTTGGGGCGCCCTGACGTCACTCTGGAGCGCCCCGGGAGCCGCACGGACGGTAAGTATGCTGCTCCCCCGCTCCCCGCTACACTTTACCATGGCTGCCAGGACTTTAGCGTCCCGGCAGCCATGGTAACCATTCAGAAAAAGCTAAACGTCGGATGCGGCGATGCGCCGAAACGACTTTTAGCTTAAGGCCGGATCCGGATCAATGCCTTTCAATGGGCATTAATTCCGGATCCGGCCTTGCGGCAAGTCTTCAGGATTTTTGGCCGGAGCAAAAAGCGCAGCATGCTGCAGTATTTTCTCCGGCCAAAAAACGTTCCGTTCCGGAACTGAAGACATCCTGATGCATCCTGAACGGATTTCACTCCATTCAGAATGCATTGGGATAATCCTGATCAGGATTCTTCCGGCATAGAGCCCCGACGACGGAACTTTATGCCGGAAGAAAAGAACGCAGGTGTGAAAAAGCCCTAACAAACAAATGTGAAACAACTGAAAATATGTCATATTCTAGGTTCTTCAAAGTAGCCACCTTTTGCTTTGATTACTGCTTTGCACACTCTTGGCATTCACTTGATGAGCTTCAAGAGGTAGTCCCCTGAAATGGTTTTCACTTCACAGGTGTGCCCTGTCAGGTTTAATAAGTGGGATTTCTTGCCTTATAAATGGGGTTGGGACCATCAGTTGCGTTGAGGAGAAGTCAGGTGGATACACAGCTGATAGTCCTACTGAATAGACTGTTAGAATTTGTATTATGGCAAAAAAAAAGCAGCTAAGTAAAGAAAAACGAGTGGCCATCATTACTTTAAGAAATTAAGGTCAGTCAGTCAGCCGAAAAATTGGGAAAACTTTGAAAGTAAGGGCTATTTGACCATGAAGGAGAGTGATGGGGTGCTGCGCCAGATGACCTGGCCTCCACAGTCACCGGACCTGAACCCAATTGAGATACTTTGGGGTGAGCGGGACCGCAGAGTGAAGGCAAAAGGGCCAACAAGTGCTAAGCATCTCAGGGAACTCCTTCAAGACTGTTGGAAGACCATTTCAGGGGACTACCTCTTGAAGCTCATCAAGAGAATGCCAAAAGTGTGCAAAGCAGTAATCAAAGCAAAAGGTGGCTACTTTGAAGAACCTAGAATATGACATATTTTCAGTTGTTTCACACTTGTTTGTTATGTATATAATTCCACATGTGTTAATTCATAGTTTTGATGCCTTCACAGTCATGAAAATAAAGAAAACTCTTTGAATGAGAAGGTATGTCCAAACTTTTGGTCTGTACTGTACGTAGTAGAAAATAATAGACTGTAAACTTTGTATTGTTTTAATAAATGTATTTAATCAAAATACGGTATATAGAGTTTTCAGTCGCCGCCACTATAGTTTAGTACAGACACGCAGTTCAGGAAGGTAAATGAACAGAGAGATAGAGATAGGAAGTAGGCGGAGTCAGTAGTAATTGCCTATTTATTAATATGAATTATTAACCACCTCCGGACCGCCTAACGCAGGATCGCGTTCCGGAGGTGGCAGCCCTGCGCAGAGTCACGCATATATGCGTCATCTCGCGAGACGCGAGATTTCCTGTGAACCCGCGCACACAGGCGCGCGCGCTCACAGGAACGGAAGGTAAGAGAGTTGATCTCCTGCCTGCCAGCGGCGATCGTTCGCTGGCAGGCTGGAGATGTGTTTTTTTTAACCCCTAACAGGTATATTAGACGCTGTTTTGATAACAGCGTCTAATATACCTGCTACCTGGTCCTCTGGTGGTCCCCTTTGTTTGGATCGACCACCAGAGGACACAGGTAGCTCAGTAAAGTAGCACCAAGCACCACTACACCCCCCCCCCCCGTCACTTATTAACCCCTTATTAGCCCATGATCACCCCTGATCACCCCATATAGACTCCCTGATCACCCCCCTGTCATTGATTACCCCCCTGTCATTGATTACCACCCTGTCATTGATCAACCCCCTGTAAAGCTCCATTCAGACGTCCGCATGATTTTACGGATCCACTGATAGATGGATCGGATCCGCAAAACGCATCCGGACGTCTGAATGAAGCCTTACACGGGCGTGATCAATGACTGTGGTGATCACCCCATATAGACTCCCTGATCACCCGCCTGTCATTGATTACCCCCCTGTCATTGATTACCCCCCTGTAAAGCTCCATTCAGACGTCCGCATGATTTTTACGGATCCACTGATAGATGGATCGGATCCACAAAACGCATCCGGACGTCTGAATGAAGCCTTACAGGGGCATGATCAATGACTGTGGTGATCACCCCATATAGACTCCCTGATCACCCCCCTGTCATTGATTACCCCCCTGTAAAGCTCCATTCAGATGTCCGCATGATTTTTACGGATGCACTGATAGATTGATCGGATCCGCAAAACGCATCCGGACGTCTGAATGAAGCCTTACAGGGGCATGATCAATGACTGTGGTTATCACCCCATATAGACTCCCTGATCACCCCCCTGTCATTGATTACCCCCCTGTAAAGCTCCATTCAGATGTCCGCATGATTTTTACGGATGCACTGATAGATGGATCGGATCCGCAAAACGCATCCGGACGTCTGAATGAAGCCTTACAGGGGCATGATCAATGACTGTGGTTATTACCCCATATAGACTCCCTGATCACCCCCCTGTCATTGATTACCCCCCTGTAAAGCTCCATTCAGATGTCCGCATGATTTTTACGGATGCACTGATAGATGGATCGGATCCGCAAAACGCATCCGGACGTCTGAATGAAGCCTTACAGGGGCATGATCAATGACTGTGGTTATCACCCCATATAGACTCCCTGATCACCCCCCTGTCATTGATTACCCCCCTGTAAAGCTCCATTCAGATGTCCGCATGATTTTTACGGATCCACTGATAGATGGATCGGATCCGCAAAACGCATCCGGACGTCTGAATGAAGCCTTACAGGGGCATGATCAATGACTGTGGTTATCACCCCATATAGACTCCCTGATCACCCCCCTGTCATTGATTACCCCCCTGTAAAGCTCCATTCAGATGTCCGCATGATTTTTACGGATGCACTGATAGATGGATCGGATCCGCAAAATGCATCCGGACGTCTGAATGAAGCCTTACAGGGGCATGATCAATGACTGTGGTTATCACCCCATATAGACTCCCTGATCACCCCCCTGTCATTGATTACCCCCCTGTAAAGCTCCATTCAGATGTCCGCATGATTTTTACGGATGCACTGATAGATGGATCGGATCCGCAAAACGCATCCGGACGTCTGAATGAAGCCTTACAGGGGCATGATCAATGACTGTGGTTATCACCCCATATAGACTCCCTGATCACCCCCCTGTCATTGATCACCCCCCCTGTCATTGATTACCCCCCTGTAAAGCTCCATTCAGATGTCCGCATGATTTTTACGGATGCACTGATAGATGGATCGGATCCGCAAAACGCATACGGACGTCTGAATGAAGCCTTACACGGGCGTGATCAATGACTGTGGTTATCACCCCATATAGACTCCCTGATCACCCCCCTGTCATTGATCACCCCCCTGTTATTGATCACCCCCCTGTCATTCATCACCCCCCCCTGTCATTGATCACCCTCTGTAAGGCTCCATTCAGACATTTTTTTGGCCCAAGTTAGCGGAATTATTTTTTTTTTTTCTTACAAAGTCTCATATTCCACTAACTTGTGTCAAAAAATAAAATCTCACATGAACTCACCATACCCCTCACGGAATCCAAATGCGTAAAAATTTTTAGACATTTATATTCCAGACTTCTCCTCACGCTTTAGGGCCCCTAGAATGCCAGGGCAGTATAAATACCCCACATGTGACCCCATTTCGGAAAGAAGACACCCCCAGGTATTCCGTGAGGGGCATATTGAGTCCATGAAAGATTGAAATTTTTGTCCCAAGTTAGCGGAACGGGAGACTTTGTGAGAAAAAAATTTAAAATATCAATTTCCGCTAACTTGTGCCAAAAAAAAAAAATTTCTATGAACTCGCCATGCCCCTCATTGAATACCTTGGGGTGTCTTCTTTCCAAAATGGGGTCACATGTTGGGTATTTATACTGCCCTGGCATTCTAGGGGCCCCAAAGCGTGAGAAGAAGTCTGGTATCCAAATGTCTAAAAATGCCCTCCTAAAAGGAATTTGGGCACCTTTGCGCATCTAGGCTGCAAAAAAGTGTCACACATCTGGTATCGCCGTACTCAGGAGAAGTTGGGCAATGTGTTTTGGGGTGTCATTTTACATATACCCATGCTGGGTGAGATAAATATCTTGGTCAAATGCCAACTTTGTATAAAAAAATGGGAAAAGTTGTCTTTTGCCAAGATATTTCTCTCACCCAGCAAGGGTATATGTAAAATGACACCCCAAAACACATTCCCCAACTTCTCCTGAATACGGCGATACCACATGTGTGACACTTTTTTGCAGCCTAGGTGGGCAAAGGGGCCCATATTCCAAAGAGCACCTTTAGGATTTCACAGGTCATTTACCTACTTACCACACATTAGGGCCCCTGGAAAATGCCAGGGCAGTATAACTACCCCACAAGTGACCCCATTTTGTAAAGAAGACACCCCAAGGTATTCCGTGAGGGGCATGGCGAGTTCCTAGAATTTTTTATTTTTTGTCAAAGAGCACCTTTCGGATTTCACTCGTCATTTTTTACAGAATTTGATTTCAAACTCCTTACCACACATTTGGGCCCCTAGAATGCCAGGGCAGTATAACTACCCCACAAGTGACCCCATTTTGGAAAGAAGAGACCCCAAGGTATTCGCTGATGGGCATAGTGAGTTCATAGAACTTTTTATTTTTTGTCACAAGTTAGTGGAATATGAGACTTTGTAAGAAAAAAATAAAAAGAAAAAAATCATCATTTTCCGCTAACTTGTGACAAAAAATAAAAAGTTCTATGAACTCACTATGCCCATCAGCGAATACCTTAGGGTGTGTAATTTCCGAAATGGGGTCATTTGTGGGGTATTTGTACTGTCTGGGCATTGTAGAACCTCAGGAAACATGACAGGTGCTCAGAAAGTCAGAGCTGCTTCTAAAAGCGGAAATTCACATTTTAGTTTGTAAACGCTATAACTTTTACCCAAACCATTTTTTTTTTACCCAAACATTTTTTTTTTATCAAAGACATGTAGAACAATAAACTTAGAGCAAAATTTATATATGGATGTAGTTTTTTTTGCAAAATTTTACAACTGAAAGTGAAAAATGTCATTTTTTTGCAAAAAAATCGTTAAATTTCGATTAATAACAAAAAAAGTAAAAATGTCAGCAGCAATGAAATACCACCAAATGAAAGCTCTATTAGTGAGAAGAAAAGGAGGTAAAATTCATTTGGGTGGTAAGTTGCATGACCGAGCAATAAATGGTGAAAGTAGTGTAGGTCAGAAGTGTAAAAAGTGGCCTGGTCTTTCAGGGTGTTTAAGCACTGGGGGCTGACGTGGTTAATATTAAATTCCAAATATTAATAATTGATATGTCCTATAACAGGGGCACTGGAGGGGGCTCTATTACTAATGAAGGGAATTATTATTGGTGGGGCTTTGAGGAGCACAATTACTATAGGGGGAACTATTTCTTTGGCACTATTATTTCTTCTGGATAGTATTTGGGGGTATTAGGGAGCACAGAGAACAGCAGGATAATACTTGTGGGACTTGAGGATGGGGAGAATGATAAAAAAAAGTGAGGAACCTAAGATGTCTATGTGTTAATCTCTGCAGAGATGAGGCATGGCTGAAATAAGTTGTCTAGGAGAAGATGAAATATCTTGGCAAAAGACAACTTTTCCCATTTTTTATACAAAGTTGGCATTTGACCAAGATATTTATCTCACCCAGCATGGGTATATGTAAAATGACACCCCAAAACACATTGCCCAACTTCTCCTGAGTATGGCGATACCACATGTGTGACACTTTTTTGCAGCCTAGGTGGGCAAAGGGTCCCACATTCCAAAGAGCACCTTTCGGATTTCACCGGCCATTTTTTACAGATTCTGATTTCAAACTACTTACCACACATTATGGCCCCTAGAATGCCAGGGCAGTATAACTACCCCACAAAAGACACCATTTTGGAAAGAAGACACCCCAAGGTATTCCGTGAGGGGCATGGCGAGTTCCTAGAATTTTTTATTTTTTGTCACAAGTTAGCGGAAAATTATGATTTTTTTTTTTTCTTACAAAGTCTCATATTCCACTAACTCGTGACAAAAAATAAAAACTTCCATGAACTCACTATGCCCATCACGAAATACCTGGGGGTGTCTTCTCTCCAAAATGGGGTCACTTGTGGGGTAGTTATACTGCCCTGGCATTTTAGGGGCCCGAATGCGTGAGAAGTAGTTTGAAATCAAAATCTGTAAAAAATGGCCGGTGAAATCTGAAAGGTGCTCTTTGGAATGTGGGCCCCTTTGCCCACCTAGGCTGCAAAAAAGTGTCACACATCTGGTATTACCGTACTCAGGAGAAGTTGGGCAATGTGTTTTGGGGTGTCATTTTACATATACCCATGCTGGGTGAGATAAATATCTCGGTCAAATGCCAACTTTGTATAAAAAAAATGGGAAAAGTTGTCTTTTGCCAAGATATTTATCTCACCCAGCATGGGTATATGTAAAAAGACACCCCAAAAAACATTGCCCAACTTCTCCTGAGTACGGTGATACCAGATGTGTGACACTTTTTTGCAGCCTAGGTGGGCAAAGGGGCCCACATTCCAAAGAGCACCTTTTGGATTTCACCGGCCATTTTTTACAGATTTTGATTTCAAACCACTTCTCACGCATTCAGGCCCCTAAAATGCCAGGGCAGTATAACTACCCCACAAGTGACCCCATTTTGGAAAGAAGACACCCCAAGGTATTTCGTGATGGGCATAGTGAGTTCATGGAAGTTTTTATTTTTTGTCACAAGTTAGTGGAATATGAGACTTTGTAAGAAAAAAATAAATAAAAAATAAATCATAATTTTTCCGCTAACTTGTGACAAAAAATAAAAAATTCTAGGAACTCGCCATACCCCTCACGGAATACCTTGGTGTGTCTTCTTTCCAAAATGGGGTCACTTGTGGGGTAGTTATACTGCCCTGGCATTCTAGGGGCCCTAATGTGTGGTAAGTAGGTAAATGACCTGTGAAATCCTAAAGGTGCTCTTTGGAATGTGGGCCCCTTTGCCCACCTAGGCTGCAAAAAAGTGTCACACATGTGCTATCGCCGTACTCAGGAGAAGTAGGGAAATGTGTTTTGAGGTGTCTTTTTACATAAACTCATGCTGGGTGAGAGAAATATCTCGTCAAAAGACAACTTTTCCCATTTTTTATACAAAGTTGGCATTTGACCAAGATATTTATCTCAGCCAGCATGGGTATATGTAAAATGACACCCCAAAACACATTGCCCAACTTCTCCTGAGTATGGTGATACCAGATGTGTGAAACTTTTTTGCAGCCTAGATGCGCAAAGGGGCCCACATTCCTTTTATGAGGGCATTTTTAGACATTTGGATCCCAGACTTCTTCTCACGCTTTAGGGCCCCTAAAATGCCAGGGCAGTATAAATACCCAACATGTGACCCCATTTTGGAAAGAAGACACCCCAAGGTATTCAATGAGGGGCATGGCGAGTTCATAGAATTTTTTTTTTTTTTGGCACAAGTTAGCGGAAATTGATTTATTTTTTTTTTTTCTCACAAAGTCTCCCTTTCCGCTACCTTGGGACAAAAATGTCAATCTTTCATGGACTCAATATGCCCCTCACGGAATACCTTGGGGTGTCTTCCTTCCGAAATGGGGTCACATGTGGGGTATTTATACTGCCCTGGCATTCTAGGGGCCCTAAAGCGTGAGAAGAAGTCTGGAATATAAATGTCAAAAATTTTTTACGCATTTGGATTCCGTGAGGGGTATGGTGAGTTCATGTGAGATTTTATTTTTTGACACAAGTTAGTGGAATATGAGACTTTGTAAGGAAAAAAAATAAAAAATTTCCGCTAACTTGGGCCAAAAAAATGTCTAAAATTGAGCCTTACAGGGGGTGATCAATGACAGGGGGGTGATCAATGACAGGTGGGTGATCAATGACAGGAGGGTGATCAGGGAGTCTATATGGGGTGATCACCCCCCTGTCATTGATCACCCCCCTGTAAGGCTCCATTCAGATGTCCGTATGTGTTTTGCGGATCCGATCCATGTATCCGTGGATCCGTAAAAAACATACGGACATCTGAATGGAGCCTTACAGGGGGGTGATCAATGACAGGGGGGTGATCAATGACAGGGGGGTGATCAATGACAGGGGGGTGATCAGGGAGTCTATATGGGGTGATCACCCCCCTGTCATTGATCACCCCCCTATAAGGCTCCATTTAGATGTCCGTATGTGTTTTGCGGATCCGATCCATGTATCCGTGGATCCGTAAAAAACATACGGCCATCTGAATGGAGCCTTACAGGGGGGCGATCAATGACAGGGGGTGATCAATGACAGGGGGGTGATCAGGGAGTCTATATGGGGTGATCACCCCCCTGTCATTGATCACCCCCCTGTAAGGCTCCATTCAGATGTCCGTATGTGTTTTGCGGATCCGATCCATGTATCCGTGGATCCGTAAAAAACATACGGACATCTGAATGGAGCCTTACAGGGGGGTGATCAATGACAGGGGGGTGATCAATGACAGGGGGGTGATCAATGACAGGGGGGTGATCAGGGAGTCTATATGGTTTGATCACCCCCCTGTCATTGATCACCCCCCTATAAGGCTCCATTTAGATGTCCGTATGTGTTTTGCGGATCCGATCCATGTATCCGTGGATCCGTAAAAAACATACGGACATCTGAATGGAACCTTACAGGGGGGCGATCAATGACAGGGGGGTGATCAATGACAGGGGGGTGATCAGGGAGTCTATATGGGGTGATCACCCCCCTGTCATTGATCACCCCCCTATAAGGCTCCATTCAGATGTCCGTATGTGTTTTGCGGATCCGATCCATGTATCCGTGGATCCGTAAAAAAACATACGGACATCTGAATGGAGCCTTACAGGGGGGTGATCAATGACAGGGGGGTGATCAGGGAGTCTATATGGGGTGATCACCCCCCTGTAAGGCTCCATTCAGACGTCCGTATGTGTTTAGCGGATCCGATCCATGAATTCGTGGATCCGTAAAAAACATACGGACGTCTGAATGGAGCCTTAAAGGGGAGTGATCAATGACAGGGGGTGATCAATGACAGGGGGGTGATCAGGGAGTCTATATGGGGTGATCACCCCCGTCATTGATCACCCCCCTGTAAGGCTCCATTCAGACGTCCGTATGTGTTTTGCGGATCCGATCCATGTATCAGTGGATCCGTAAAAATCATACGGAAGTCTGAATGGAGCCTTACAGGGGGGTGATCAATGACAGGGGGGTGATCATGGAGTCTATATGGGGTGATCAGGGGTGATCAGGGGTTAATAAGGGGTTAATAAGTGACAGGGGGGGGGGTGTAGTGTAGTGGTGTTTGGTGCTACATATTACTGAGCTGCCTGTGTCCTCTGGTGGTCGATCCAAACAAAAGGGACCACCAGAGGACCAGGTAGCAGGTATATTAGACGCTGTCAAAACAGCGTCTAATATACCTTTTAGTGGTTCAAAAAATCTCATCTCCAGCCTGCCAGCGAACGATCACTGCTGGCAAGCTGGAGATCCACTCGCTTACCTTCCGATCCTGTGAACGCGCGCGCCTGTGTGCGCGCGTTCACAGGAAATCTTGCGTCTCGCGAGATGACGCATATATGCGTGACTGTGCGCAGGGCTGCCGCCTTCAGAACGCGATCCTGCGTTAGGTGGTCCGGAGGCGGTTAAATAGCACTCCACCCCAGTGTTCTGAGCGGATTATATTATTCACTTAGGTCTTGGAAGCTGGAGAGGAAGGTTGTCTGTTCCAGCGCAGAGAGATAAGTGTGGTTTCTTGTTTGATTGTTTGGTGTCATCTTCCCCATCCAGGTTCTGTGCGAGCAGGCTGCTCCTATTTCCCCTCTTCACCATCTCAGGGAATTTAGGGTGTTTCAGTCCAGGCACGTCGACACTTCATACCTACCACAAAGGTATGCATGTGGGCTGAGCAGTGCAGGGAAAGAGGTCAGGGATAAGTTAGGAGGTGACCCTTCCCCTGCCTCTCGCCTAGAGCCTGGTTGGTGGTTTAACTGTTAGTCTTTGTGCACGTCCGCCATGACACCTTGTATGTTTGATAGTGTCTATGCAGCAAGTAAAGCAATTAAGGCTACTTTCACACTTGCGGCAGCAGGGTTTGGCAGGCTGTTCCAGTGGGGGAACAGCCTGCCAGATCCGTGCTAACACTAGCCCACCATGCCATCGGGAGTCTGCTCCGGCCCCAATCACTATAATGCCTGCTGGACCCTGCTACCGCAATTTTGAAAGTAGCCTAAAATGTCTTTAGTGCTAGTGCGAGTGGTGGGGTGTCGACTGGAGCCGTATGCATTGGGGCTTGGGCCCTGGATCTTTTGAGACCCCAGCAATGCCCCTGATTGGTGGTGTTTTATAATTTTTATAAATGTTTTAATTAATTTTTTGACATTTCTTTTAATTGCTGATTTCTCCTGTAACAGAGGCCAACATATTAGCCCAAGCTAAGGGGCAGGGGTCGAGTCGAGGGGGAACGGGTGGGAACGGCGTTCCTGCACTTTTTTCACAGCAGGAACGCCGTTCCCATTCTGGGCCGGCGCTTCCATAAGGCAGACCAAGCTTTATCACTTACTTGCCAGCAGCGCTGCCGGGCGCCCTCCCCTCCCCAGCCAGTGTTCACTCTGTCTAAGCCGCAGATAGGAGCAGGAGGCTGCTGATTGGCCAGTATCAGCTAGGTGCCCTGCTATTGGTCCATCCTTTCACACCCCCTTCTCCCTGGAGCTGAACACAGCAGGAGGCAGGCGTTCTCACAGTGGATCATGTGACCATGAAGGAGCATGTGACCAGTGACGTCACAGACCTCCTTCTAACAAATCCATTCTAGCATCTACCCAGCATGTATGACAGGACTATGCTGAGCAAAGACCATGTGCCCAGGTGAGGTGACCACAGAAGTGCCCTGGCATCTGTCTGCTGCTGGAAGCTCAATGTGGAGCTTTATGAATGTAAAAACTAATAGCCAAGAGGCTAAAGGAACCCTGCTTGTCTGTTTCTGACCCTAATCTTAACACATAACGTTAATTTGATTGCAATCTACCCTAACACCTAAAGGGATTTTTTAAAGCCTGCTGTTTCTCTAGGTGACCTTATGCTGATAGTAGTGTTAATAGAGTCTCAAAGGTCTGTAAAAATAGGGTAACTGCTTTTATAGACCCTTGAGACTCTATTAACACTACTATAAACATAAGGTCATCTAGAGAAAGAGCAAGTTTAAAAAAAAAAAATTCCCTTTAGGTGTTAAAACATAACTTATTTGATTTCTTGAACACCTAAAGGAAAACAAATTAAAAACCTGCTGTTTCTCAAGATGACCTTTTGTCGATAGCAGTGGTAATAGAGTCTGAAAGGTCTATAGAAGCAGTTACGCTATTTTTACAGACCTTTGAGGCTCTATTAACACTACTGTCAACATAAGGTCATCTAGAGACACAGCAGGTTTTTTAAATGATTTTTCCTTTAGGTGTTACAGCAATCAAATAAAAGTTATGTTATAACACCTAAAGGAAAAACATAATTAAAAAATGATGCTCTTTCTCTAAATGACCTGATGTTGATAGTAGTGTTAATAGAGTCTCAAAGGTTTGTAAAAATAGTGCACCTGCTTCTATAGACCTTTGAGACTCTATTACCACTACTTTTAGCATAAGATCATCTGGAGAAACATCAGGTTTTTTAAATTATTATTTTTTCTTTAGGTGTTAGAGCAATCAAATGGAGGGGGAGAAATGTGACATGGGTGAGGATGGGGTTACATGATGGGACGGAGACAATGTTTGTAGTCTGTCTGTGCCATGGACGGGGAGAAATATGACATGGAGGGCTGATGGCTGACATGGGGGTCTGATCTGAGGCATTGGGGCTGTGCCTGCGAGCTGAGGTCTAATTAACATTGCGGGTCTGACCTGAGGTGGAATTAAAAATATTGTTTCCTATTATCCTCCTCTAAAACCTAGGTGCGTCTTATGGGCCGGTGCATCTTATAGGGTGAAAAATACGGTACTTGCTTGCTCCTCCTCCCAACCTCCCCTGCCCTTTGTGTACGCCGCGCGCCGTGACGTCACACGGAGGCATTTGGGTGAGTTCCCACACTTTTTTTTCCCAGGAGTTGACCCCTGCTAAGGGGGATACTGCTTCTGCAGATGCATGATGTCCTTGCAACTGCTAAGGCTACTTTCACATCTGCATTTTTGCTGGATCCGTCATGGATCAGCAAAAACGCTTCTGTCATGATAATACAGCCTTCTGCATCCATTACGAACGGATCCGATTGTATTATCTCTAAAATAGCCATGACGGATCCGTCTCTAAAACCATTGTAAGACGGATCTTTTTTTTTTGTGTCAGAGAAAACGAATCTGTCACAATTGTGAGTCATGACGGATCCGTCTTGCTCTGCATCCCAGGACGCACTCAAAAGCTCTGCTTGCAGTGTTTTTGTGTGCGTCATTGGAACACAATGAAACGGAACGGAATGCATTTTGGTGCACTCTGTTCCCTTCAGTTCAGTTTTGTCCCCATTGACAATGAATGGGGACAAAACTGAAGCGTTTTCCCCACTTTTGAGATCCTATGACAGATCTCAATAGTTCAAAGTGAAAGCGCAGATGTGAAAGTATCCTAACTCTGCAAGGACACTCAGAAATGTCCTTTTGGAGTTAAATGCAACACCCCCCCAGATGTATATAAATGGACAGTCAACAACTGGTTAACATTGCCCAGTTTAATGAAGGCATTCTTACGCGATCATCAAGACAATTAACGCGATCATCTAGTTCAAGTAGAATTGCCTCTCCACTCATTTTAACAGTCCCCGCAGGGGATTACAATAAAGTAATATGACAATATATGGTAAGATTACAATATAGTCACATACAGCATGCAAAGAGCATGTAGTATTGAACATGGTAAACAACTAATTAGAATGCGATCAGTCATATTCCAGAGATATGTGTCCTTGTCTTCTGTCTTCTTGGAATGTTGAGGTGTTGATGGTAGGCTCGACGGGTCCTCAAGATATAAGGTCTTCTTGTTAAAAAAGTTTTTATGCGTATATAGGTAGAATTTTCTCAAGCACAACAGAATATATTATTAATATGAATGAAATACGATTACAGGCAGGCAGGGTATCAAAAATAATTTATTTCTTTAACGTTTTTCACCATTTTGATGATTACATTATCACACATATGTATTTCTCATTGATTTATTAGCTAACTATCTAACCTACCTGTCTAGAAAAGGCCCCTTAGACTGCCTGTACTGCATGAAGTATACAGATAAGCTGCATAGATCATGGGATGTTAGACATCCATTCCTGGCCGCCTCATAGTAGCCATTTCATCTGAATATTCACACATCATTATGGACTTGTTGACAACACACACACACACACACATAATTATCTACCTAAAAGGATGACGACAGCCAGCCAGAGGTGCATCCCAACACAAGGACCACCCCGGAGTAATCCCCGGTGAAATCACGCTTTTAGGGCATTGACTCTTCTTGTAGGAGTGGTGCTCAAACTGCTAGGGTGCATCTGTGGGACCCTCTTTCAGAGATGATGTCCTCCACCCAACTCTCAAAAAGCTGAGGGGTCTTCAGGAGAGGTGGGCAGTCGAGCTGGGCTATCAGACGGTCAACTCTGTAGCTGTGATGTCATCCTTCCTACAAAATGGACATGTCCACACCCTTAACTAGAATTATAACATATTAATCTTTTCTAGGTAATCATTTAATGTTATATCAATAAAGATATGCAGGAAAGTGGAAAGAAACCAGACATGAGCCAAAACCCTGATAATGATTGATGCTAGAAATCAGAGTTACTTCTTTCCTTTCACATTTTCTCCTATTTTGATCATTACATTATCACTCATATATGCATTTCTCATTGATTTATTAGCTAACTATCTGTCCTAGCTGTTTAGAAAAGGCCCCTTAAATTGCATGTACTGCATGAAGTATCTAGATAAGCTGTATACATCATGTGTTATTAGATTTCTCTACCTGACCACCTCATAGTTGCCATTTCATCTGAACATTCCCACTTCTTTATGGGGTTATTGACAGCACTTACTTCATCATCTACCTAAAAGATTGACGACAGCCAGCCAGAGGTGCATCCCAACACAAGGACCACCCCGGAGTAATCCCCGGTGAAATCACGCTTTTAGGGCATTGACTCTTCTTGTAGGAGTGGTGCTCAAACTGCTAGGGTGCATCTGTGGGACCCTCTTTCAGAGATGATGTCCTCCACCCAACTCTCAAAAAGCTGAGGGGTCTTCAGGAGAGGTGGGCAGTCGAGCTGGGCTATCAGACGGTCAACTCTGTAGCTGTGATGTCATCCTTCCTACAAAATGGACATGTCCACACCCTTAACTAGAATTATAACATATTAATCTTTTCCAGGTAATCATTGAATGTTATATCAATAAAGAGAAGCAGGAAAGTGGAAAGAAACCAGACATGAGCCAAAACCCTGATAATGATTGATGCTAGAAATCAGAGTTACTTCTTTCCTTTCACATTTTCTCCTATTTTGATCATTACATTTTCACTCATATATGCATTTCTCATTGATTTATTAGCTAACTATCTGTCCTAGATGTTTAGAAAAGGCCCCTTAAATTGCATGTACTGCATGAAGTATCTAGATAAGCTGTATACATCATGTGATATTAGATATCCCTTCCTGACCACCTCATAGTTGTCATTTCATCTGAACATTTCCACTTCTTTATGGGGTTATTGACAGCACTTACTTCATTATCTACCTAAAAGGATGACGACAGCCAGCCAGAGGTGCATCCCAACACAAGGACCACCCCGGAGTAATCCCCGGTGAAATCACGCTTTTAGGGCATTGACTCTTCTTGTAGGAGTGGTGCTCAAACTGCTAGGGTGCATCTGTGGGACCCTCTTTCAGAGATGATGTCCTCCACCCAACTCTCAAAAAGCTGAGGGGTCTTCAGGAGAGGTGGGCAGTCGAGCTGGGCTATCAGACGGTCAACTCTGTAGCTGTGATGTCATCCTTCCTACAAAATGGACATATCCACGCCCTCAACTAGGAATATAACATATTAATCATTTATAGGCAATAATTGAATGTTATATCAATAGAGGAGAAGCAGGAAAGTGGAAAGAAACCAGACATGAACCAAAACCCCGATAATGATTGATACAAGAAATCAGAGTTAATTCTTTCCTGCCACATTTTCTCCTCTTTTGATCATTACATTATCACTCATATATGCATTTCTCATTTATTTATTAGCTAACTATCTGTCCTAGCTGTCTAGAAAAGGCCTCTTAAATTGAATGTACTGCATAAAGTATCTAGATAAGCTGTATACATTGGGGAATGTTAGATATCCCCTTCCTGACCACCTCATAGTTGCTATTTCATCTGAACATTCCCGCTTCTTTATGGGGTTATTGACAGCACTCACTTCATTTTCTACCTAAAAGGATGACGACAGCCAGCCAGAGGTACATCCCAACACAAGGACCACCCTGGAGTAATCCCCGGTGAAATCTCGCTTTTAGGGCATTGACTCTTCTTGTAGGAGTGGTGCTCAAACTGCTAGGGTGCATCTGTGGGACCCTCTTTCAGAGATGATGTCCTCCACCCAACTCTCAAAAAGCTGAGGGGTCTTCAGGAGAGGTGGGCAGTCGAGCTGGGCTATCAGACGGTCAACTCTGTAGCTGTGATGTCATCCTTCCTACAAAATGGACATGTCCACACCCTTAACTAGAATTATAACATATTAATCTTTTCCAGGTAATCATTGAATGTTATATCAATAAAGAGAAGCAGGAAAGTGGAAAGAAACCAGACATGAGCCAAAACCCTGATAATGATTGATGCTAGAAATCAGAGTTACTTCTTTCCTTTCACATTTTCTCCTATTTTGATCATTACATTATCACTCATATATGCATTTCTCATTGATTTATTAGCTAACTATCTGTCCTAGCTGTTTAGAAAAGGCCCCTTAAATTGCATGTACTGCATGAAGTATCTAGATAAGCTGTATACATCATGTGATATTAGATATCCCTTCCTGACCACCTCATAGTTGTCATTTCATCTGAACATTCCCACTTCTTTATGGGGTTATTGACAGCACTTACTTCATTATCTACCTAAAAGGATGACGACAGCCAGCCAGAGGTGCATCCCAACACAAGGACCACCCCGGAGTAATCCCCGGTGAAATCACGCTTTTAGGGCATTGACTCTTCTTGTAGGAGTGGTGCTCAAACTGCTAGGGTGCATCTGTGGGACCCTCTTTCAGAGATGATGTCCTCCACCCAACTCTCAAAAAGCTGAGGGGTCTTCAGGAGAGGTGGGCAGTCGAGCTGGGCTATCAGACGGTCAACTCTGTAGCTGTGATGTCATCCTTCCTACAAAATGGACATGTCCACACCCTTAACTGGAATTATAACATATTAATCTTTTCCAGGTAATCATTAATTGTTATATCAATAAAGAGAAGCAGGAAAGTGGAAAGAAACCAGACATGAGCCAAAACCCTGATAATGATTAATGCTAGAAATCAGTTACTTCTTTCCTTTCACATTTTCTCCTATTTTGATCATTACATTATCACTCATATATGCATTTCTCATTGATTTATTAGCTAACTATCTGTCCTAGCTGTTTAGAAAAGGCCCCTTAAATTGCATGTACTGAATGAAGTATCTAGATAAGCTGTATACATCATGTGATATTAGATATCCCTTCCTGACCACCTCATAGTTGTCATTTCATCTGAACATTCCCACTTCTTTATGGGGTTATTGACAGCACTTACTTCATTATCTACCTAAAAGGATGACGACAGCCAGCCAGAGGTGCATCCCAACACAAGGACCACCCCGGAGTAATCCCCGGTGAAATCACGCTTTTAGGGCATTGACTCTTCTTGTAGGAGTGGTGCTCAAACTGCTAGGGTGCATCTGTGGGACCCTCTTTCAGAGATGATGTCCTCCACCCAACTCTCAAAAAGCTGAGGGGTCTTCAGGAGAGGTGGGCAGTCGAGCTGGGCTATCAGACGGTCAACTCTGTAGCTGTGATGTCATCCTTCCTACAAAATGGACATGTCCACACCCTTAACTAGAATTATAACATATTAATCTTTTCCAGGTAATTATTGAATGTTATATCAATAAAGATATGCAGGAAAGTGGAAAGAAACCAGACATGAGCCAAAACCCTGATAATGATTGATGCTCGAAATCAGAGTTACTTCTTTCCTTTCACATTTTCTCCTATTTTGATCATTACATTATCACTCATATATGCATTTCTCATTTATTTATTAGCTAACTATCTGTCCTAGCTGTCTAGAAAAGGCCTCTTAAATTGAATGTACTGCATAAAGTATCTAGATAAGCTGTATACATTGGGGAATGTTAGATATCCCCTTCCTGACCACCTCATAGTTGCTATTTCATCTGAACATTCCCGCTTCTTTATGGGGTTATTGACAGCACTCACTTCATTTTCTACCTAAAAGGATGACGACAGCCAGCCAGAGGTACATCCCAACACAGGGACCACCCTGGAGTAATCCCCGGTGAAATCACGCTTTTAGGGCATTGACTCTTCTTGTAGGAGTGGTGCTCAAACTGCTAGGGTGCATCTGTGGGACCCTCTTTCAGAGATGATGTCCTCCACCCAACTCTCAAAAAGCTGAGGGGTCTTCAGGAGAGGTGGGCAGTCGAGCTGGGCTATCAGACGGTCAACTCTGTAGCTGTGATGTCATCCTTCCTACAAAATGGACATGTCCACACCCTTAACTGGAATTATAACATATTAATCTTTTCCAGGTAATCATTAATTGTTATATCAATAAAGAGAAGCAGGAAAGTGGAAAGAAACCAGACATGAGCCAAAACCCTGATAATGATTGATGCTAGAAATCAGAGTTACTTCTTTCCTTTCACATTTTCTCCTATTTTGATCATTACATTATCACTCATATATGCATTTCTCATTGATTTATTAGCTAACTATCTGTCCTAGCTGTTTAGAAAAGGCCCCTTAAATTGCATGTACTGCATGAAGTATCTAGATAAGCTGTATACATCATGTGATATTAGATATCCCTTCCTGACCACCTCATAGTTGTCATTTCATCTGAACATTCCCACTTCTTTATGGGGTTATTGACAGCACTTACTTCATTATCTACCTAAAAGGATGACGACAGCCAGCCAGAGGTGCATCCCAACACAAGGACCACCCCGGAGTAATCCCCGGTGAAATCACGCTTTTAGGGCATTGACTCTTCTTGTAGGAGTGGTGCTCAAACTGCTAGGGTGCATCTGTGGGACCCTCTTTCAGAGATGATGTCCTCCACCCAACTCTCAAAAAGCTGAGGGGTCTTCAGGAGAGGTGGGCAGTCGAGCTGGGCTATCAGACGGTCAACTCTGTAGCTGTGATGTCATCCTTCCTACAAAATGGACATATCCACACCCTCAACTAGGAATATAACATATTAATCATTTACAGGCAATAATTGAATGTTATATCAATAGAGGAGAAGCAGGAAAGTGGAAAGAAACCAGACATGAACCAAAACCCTGATAATGATTGATACAAGAAATCAGAGTTAATTCTTTCCTGCCACATTTTCTCCTCTTTTGATCATTACATTATCACTCATATATGCATTTCTCATTGATTTATTAGCTAACTATCTGTCCTAGCTGTCTAGAAAAGGCCTCTTAAATTGAATGTACTGCATAAAGTATCTAGATAAGCTGTATACATTGGGGAATGTTAGATATCCCCTTCCTGACCACCTCATAGTTGCTATTTCATCTGAACATTCCCGCTTCTTTATGGGGTTATTGACAGCACTCACTTCATTATCTACCTAAAAGGATGACGACAGCCAGCCAGAGGTACATCCCAACACAAGGACCACCCTGGAGTAATCCCCGGTGAAATCACGCTTTTAGGGCATTGACTCTTCTTGTAAGAGTGGTGCTCAAACTGCTAGGGTGCATCTGTGGGACCCTCTTTCAGAGATGATGTCCTCCACCCAACTCTCAAAAAGCTGAGGGGTCTTCAGGAGAGGTGGGCAGTCGAGCTGGGCTATCAGACGGTCAACTCTGTAGCTGTGATGTCATCCTTCCTACAAAATGGACATATCCACGCCCTCAACTAGGAATATAACATATTAATCATTTAAAGGCAATAATTGAATGTTATATCAATAGAGGAGAAGCAGGAAAGTGGAAAGAAACCAGACATGAACCAAAACTCTGATAATGATTGATACAAGAAATCAGAGTTAATTCTTTCCTGCCACATTTTTTCCTCTTTTGATTATTACATTATCACTCATATATGCATTTCTCATTTGTTAGCTAACTATCTTTCCTACCTGTCCATAAATGGCCACTTAGACTTCCCGTACTGCATGAAGTATCCAGATAAGCTGCATAGATCATGGGATGTTAGACATCCATTCCTGGTTGTCTGATAGTAGCCATTTAATCTAAACATTCACAAATCTTTATGGGGTTATTGACAGCACACACCTACATCATTATCTTATAGAATGATGATAGTCAGCCAGAGGTGTATCCCAACACAAGTACCATCCTGGAGTAATTCCCTAGTGAAATCACTCAGGGCATTGACTCTTGTAGGAGTGGTGCTCAAACTGCTAGGATGCATCTGTGGGACCCTCTTTCAGAGATGATGTCCTCCACTCGACTGAGGGGGTCTTCAGGAGAGGTGGGCAGTCGAGCTAGGCTATCAGATGGTCAACTCTGTAGCTGTGATGTCATCCTTCCTACAAAATGGACATGTGCACACCTGCAAGGAAGAATACAAGATATAAATCATTTCCAGGCAATTGTGGAGGCAATAGAGGAGAAATATAAAATTTGATGTAAACTAGAAATAAACAAAAACCCTGATAACGATTGATGCAAGAAATTATTTCAACTTCTAGAACAATGGTCTACCACCTCTGGCTCAGCAAGTGCTGCTGTAGAAATACAACTCCCATCATCCCATAATAGCCAGCAACTGTCAGAACATGTTTGGAGTTGTTTTCCACTCACCAAACATCTCAGGGGAAATTTATCAAGAGCAGGGGGGATGCATTTAATTTATCATGAAGTTCATACCTGGTTACAAATTAAGTGCATCCTCTGACAGTCTATGCGCCCTGAATGAATTCTTGACCAGCTTACAGCTGCCATAGATTTCGGTCATCATGTACAGCAGAAAACTGGCATACATCAAGTAAATCTTCTGGGGCTGATGTCTAAGCGCACCCCTTTCAAAAAATGGAAAGGCTGGCAGTAAAACGCCATTTACAAACATTTTAAACAGAATTTGCAACTTTTGTTTATCAGTTTTCTGGTGTACAGGAATGATACATCTCTCCTTGTGCTATGAACTACCAAAAGCAGTGGACTTAATAATTAGGCTACTTTCACACTCGCGTTTGGTGCGGACCCGTTATGGATCTGCACAGATGGATCCGTTCCGATAATACAACCGTCTGCATCCGTTCTGAATGGATCTGTTTGTATTATCTTTAACATAGCCAAGACGGATCCGTCTTGAACACCATTGAAATTCAATGGAGGACGGATCAGTTTTCTATTGTGCCAGATTGTGTCATAAAAAACGGATCCGTCCCCATTGACTTACATTGTGGCTCAGTCTCGTCAGACGGACACCAAAGCGGAATGGAGATGGAATGAAGGCAAACTGAGGCATACTGATGAATTCTGATCTGATCCTTTTCCATTCAGAATGCATTAGTGCAAAACTGATCAGTTTTGGACCGCTTGTGAGAGCCCTGAACGGATCTCACAAACGGAAAGCCAAAACGCCAGTTTCAAAGTAGCCTTAATCATCGCCTCTCCTTACCTTGGTGTTATCATGGTTGCTGTTGTTTGTGTGACCAGGGACAGTGACCAGTGAAATAGGGGGAACATTGACCAGTAAGATAGAGCAGCATCCAGGAAGATAGGGCAGATAGTAAGCAGTAAGATAGGACAGAGACCAGTAAGATAGGATGAATAATAACCAGTAAGATAGGGTAATGACCAGTAAGACAGGACAGTGGAAATGTCAGACTATTAAGATCACGGATACATAAGATAATGGGCGATACAGTAATTAATAATGGGTAAATTGGGAGAGTCACTGTAAAGGGGGATTATTAATCACCAATATTTATGCAAATATTGATAATTAATATTCATAAATGGGAGGAGCCATCTAGTGATAACTCCGCCCATTTATGCCTTTATATAATAACAATACCTTCGCTATGCTCCACACTGATCGCTATGCTAGCTGCATGCGCCTTACTAACTTGCTACCGCTAACAAGTACACGCTACACAAAAGGGTACAAATATAACAATATTTATTACACCACGCAATACACTAACAATACACTACGCACGCAATACTAACAATACACTATGCACGCAGTACACTACAATACAGCACTAAATATACAATCCTAAACTACACTACACGTTCCCAATTCCACCCAGGAACTAACTACACAGTTCACACATACAAGTATATTAACAATCCACCCCACCTGACTATTCACTGTCCCTACGGGGTATTACGAAGGGTTAAAAGGATTGTTTGCAGAGCAGAAGCATGCTCTACAGGACCAGGGTAACCACCAGGGGTTAATCAGGGCCACCAGGGTAAAGGGGTTAATGCAGGCCGGACAGGGGAACAGGGCACGGACATCAGGGGTACAAAGTGTCCGGGGGGGACCAGGGGCATGCCTGGCAGGGAAAGGGTTAATCAGGGGAGAGCAGGCACACAGGGAACCAGGGGATGAGCAGGATAACCAGGGGTGAGGGTACCAGGGGTTATGTGGAGGAGTGGGGGTTCGTTGGTGGGATAATGGCGTGGGGGTACGTTGGTGGGATAGTGGGGGGGTTATAAGGGGGTGATACTTAAGGTTTTGTTGGTCTGCTCGTTCGTCCAGGGGGGGGGGTCCGGTCGGGCGCTCTGCTCTGAGCGCAGGATGAAAGGCTGCAGGATTCGGGTCCGGTGGAGCGCAGGATGCGCTGCCCTTTCAGGTGGTGGGGGGGGGTCCCGATCCTGAGCGCCGATGCACTCTCCAGGTGGGGGCCCCGATCCTAACTTCCTTGGGCCGGAGGAAGGGGGACCGCTTTGTCCTAAGCGCCGATGCGCTTCTCAAGGTGGGGGCCCTCTCCTCTCCTAATTTCCAGAGTGCCGGGGCCGCCGGATATTTATCCCCCTGGCGGCCCGCACTCCCGCGCCACCAGGGGGCGCGCGCGCACTACAGTGCAGGACACGTGGGCCGGCGCGGTGAGATGACGTCACCGCGCCTACCCGCGCGTCCCTGCACGCGCGCTGCAGGGCCGCGTGCACTTGCTGACAGGCGGGAGATCCTTTGATCTCCCGCCTGTAGCTCCCAGCATTCTGGACATCGCAAGGGTAATTGCGATGCCAGAATGCACATAATAGAGTGAGCTGAGGTATCTCCTCTCTCTCTATTATGCTTAATTATCTCCAGCAGGACTGCAGATAATTAGAACAAAAGCATTCAAATTCTATTGAATTTGAATCCTTTTGAGTTCACCAGAATGACCGGACCTTGTCCAGTCATCCTGGCGCCTTCACCCAGATTACATCAATGTAAATGCTTGGGGCACATTTACATTGATGCATCTGTGTCCATGTAAGGGGGGGGGGGATTTATATGGTATGGGGATATGACAAGGGGGCATAATATGAATATACATGTGTATTGATGCTTGGGGCACATCCATACACATGTATACATTAATCATACATTCTAAGGGGGATTATATAAGGGGCCACATTCATATATATATAAGGGGGCACAGATAATCAGGGGCACATCACAAGCCCCTACATTATCAGGGGGCACAAGCCCCTACATTATCAGGGGGCACAAGCCCCTACATTATCAGGGGGCACAAGCCCCTACATTATCAGTGGGACGGCTCCCAGGGGACACATATTTCCCACAGGGGCCAACATGAGCCCCTGGGGATCACCATGGGCAGACGTGCGCAGATGCTGGGCACATCTGCGCACATCGTCCCATGATGCTATGTCTAATGTATGCACATATATACCATACATGCCCGCACGTGTTTGCAGGCATGCATGGATATATATGCATACGTCTCAACCGTTCCTCAACAATCCCCCTGTTGTCGGAATATAATACGACAATATAATGGGGGAACGGGTTGAGATATATTTGCCCCCCTTCAACCCCATCTTTGGTGGAATTTCAGGAAGAACTGTAGTGCACACTGATCTTTAGGTACTTAGACATCCCCAATCCAGCTTCCTCCGACCTGCCCTTCACCGTAACCTACTCCTCCGTCCACAGGATACACCGTCTTCTTCTTTAGGATACCACACACCCACAGTCTCTCGGTTATTCTGCCGATCTTCAGGTATCTTTGCCCCCCCCCCCCAATTCTGGAGTGGGTTCACCCTTACAGTCTTTAACTGGCCTTTCTATAACAGTCTCTTGGTGTCGGCCACCCCCACTTTGGAGTGGCCACACCCCCACAGTCTCTCTGTAATTCTGCCGATCTTCAGGTATCTTCGTCCCCCCCAATTCTGGAGCGGGTTCACCCTTACAGTCTTTAACTGGCCTTTTCTATAACAGTCTCTTGGTGTCGGCCACCCCCACTTTGGAGTGGCCACACCCCCACAGTCTCTCGGTAGTTCTGCCGATCTTCAGGTATGGCCCGCCTCCAAGGCATCTGGAGCGGGTTCACCCTCACAACCTCAGTCCCAACTTTCTTCTATCCAATGTCTGTTTGCATCTTGATGGGTGCGGTTCTCCCGTGGACAGATTAATAGGTCTTTACAAGGCAGGTCAAACTCTTAAGCGGTGATGTCATAGTACCTAAATTCTACTGCGGAGAACACCTCCGCCACACTACACCTCCAGCCCTTCCCTTAAGAACCTCACCGTTCCAGGGTTCAAGGTGGCAAATGAATGATGCCTGTCCCTATCGTGACCTAACCTTATCCCCATTCACACAAAATACATGTCACATCCCTCCCAACACCACCAAATTCCATTAAATGTGTGTACCCATAGAGACTCATGCAACCTGGCATATCTCTACACCTCCAAAGACACAGGTAGGTCGCAGACCCCTGTGTCAATGGGAAACGACTATAGGATGCAAATGTGTACAGCCGAATATAGGCTGTCACACATTTGTACCTAGAGTGTCTATGGGTACACCATCGAACAACAAACACAATCAATCAATAAATGTACAATACAATGTGCTATGGGGTTTCAGGGTAGTACAAGTTATACGTCCCGAACCCTCATAGGAAACAAAGTGTGTCCATACGATATTTGGCTACAGGAACAATGTTTGAGTTATGTCCTGAGCCTCCTCCTCCGGATAGTTCTGTAAAGTTCTGTCTGGTTCTGGTGTATTTGGTCAATAAGTCCCTTGACCCTCCGATTACGATGACCAGAACCAGAAGAAGTTTCACTGGGTGAAACACGTGATGATAAGTTCTTCCACCCGAACGTCTCCCAAGTCTTCCTCCAGAGCCTTAAATAATGTTCCCGCTGGATTGTGGCACAGTCTTATCTAGAACACCTCTAGGCAGAGGTCGCTTAGTTGCCAAAATCCAGTGGGATCCTCTGGAGCTTCACAACAGTGTCAGGGGGAATAGCTGGCCTCTTCTGTGGCATCTCCTAGGTTTTTTCTTCCGCTCCATATAAAAATCACACCTATGGCAGAAGAAAACACCAGGTGCTCCCAGGGGAATTTCTCCCCTAACAGTGCAATTAAATGTGAAAATTCCCAGCACCAATACCTTTGACCCATGGGTAGAGAAAGGGATTGGGCTGCCCTTTATCTCACAGGACCCCTCGTTATCCCAACACTGGTGTCTGAACACCCTACCTTCAGAGGAGCGTGTCCTCTGTTGCACATCCCTCTGCACCAACAGATAAGGATGGCCACCCTACTAGGTTAGGATAACTGGAGTTCTGTGGACAAAGCACCATCTTGTTATTGATGGCACCACATCCCTGTCCACTCGTGTGCACCCAGGCTGATTTCCCCCTGTGATCCTGCCTTGTGGAGGCCCGCAGAACCAATGGCATAGTCATGCCCTGGCTTCCCAGGACCCCACAACACAAGAACACAGTCCACACTCTGCTGCCAAACACTCTGCGTCCAATCCCTATCAGAGCTGTGCTGCCTGCTCGGACTAGAATCAAGTGCGCAGCACAACATTACACCAATGTTGTCTGTTCGCCCCAGTCCCCAGCGCAACACAGCCCTTACCGAAAACCTTGAGCAAAACAGTGCCATCCGTATCGATCTGAGACCCTGGTTGCCCAGAATAATATCACATCATCCTTTGTGTGCTGCATGGAGAAGGTCCTTATGCCTTCTCCCGACCAGCAGGATTTCCCATGTGATATTATCTGCTCGCGAACCAATACGTTCTCGATCCACAGTATAACACTGTTCCACTCCAAGGGGACACAGAATGAAACAAAGACAGCAGACGGGACTTACAACACTACATAAATTAGCATGGTAGAACACATCCGTAGACAAGGACTACCACCATCAACATCAAGAAAAACTTACAAACAGATAACAAAAACACACAACATGGACATACACAGGGAACACACGGTGTAACAAATAGTACAGGGGTGTCAAATGTTGCCTAGCCTAGCTTGGCCACTCTGACCCCTCAGCAGCTGGTTATGCTGCCGAGAGGTAAACCCTTTATGGCCAAGCTGACTAGACCCCACTGCACAATTTGTTACCTGGCTGATACTGTTGGACACATTGCAATTACTTGCACAAGGGCAATTCCTTGCAATGTGTCCTTTGTTCCCACACCTGAAACACGTGACTTGGTTTCCTGTCCTGTGTGTTTTGCAGTGTCTCGCTATGTGACCTAGGCCACCACATGCAAAACATCTGATGTTTGCTCTGCATGGCCCAGGTCCATCTACACTGCAGCCGTGCTCCCTTCTCCTGAATTGTACCATCCTCAGGGACGCACTCTTCACAGTTCTTTTTCCCAAAGTCAGGGAAAAATCTCTGTTAGTCTGGACCGGCTTGACCTGATGATCAGACCGGTCACAGACTACTCTCCCCCCCTTGTGGCCCTGCACAGGGCAACGTTTTGGGAGATTCCGACCCTGGCTTTACGGAAAAAGAAAGGGCCGGCACCAACTTGGTGATCACCTGTTGCATGCCAGACATTAGCTGGGACCTTACAGCAACCTCAGCCTTCAATTTGGCTACCGTCACGTCAGTAGAGGCAGTCCGCTCCTTGAAGGCCTTGACCTCAGTATAAGACTGAGTCAACTTAGCCTCAATTTCCTCCTTCTGCCTCTGCAGCTCTACTAACTGTGACTCTATCCTAGCCACCTGCGCATCTCGGTCAACAGTAGACTGCACATTCTCTGCCAGCTGTGCCCGCAATGCCGAAACCTGGTCAGAATTATTGGCACAGCACTGGCAGTGAATGGCCGGAGGAATTGTCTCCGTTGACTGAGACACCAGCGCAACTTCCTTTGGCTTACAGATGCTAGCCTCAAACGTATGAACGAGTTTGGCTAGCATCCGAAGCCGTTTGGTGGCCTTGTTCAACACCGTCCGTTTGTTAACACAAAGCTTGTCATAACTACAAGCCTGTGCTAACAAATCGGACCACAGCATTTCTGCTGACTTGTATGTAGTGGGGAGGATGGGGTTAAATGTGCTGTGTCTGCTCAAGTGTTGCAGTGTGGGGAAGTCAATACTCACCGTTTGATGAGAGTCCATTTTCTCCTTGGGGCCGTACCTCGCAGCTGCTTGGAAGAAGTCAATTTTCCCGGATCGCCTCTTCCCGACCAGCCTGACTTGTATGCCGCTCCCACGAAGATGGATCTCCTTCAGTGACGTGTCTTCTCCCTTGCAATCACTTGAGCGATGCAGTGACATTTTTCTGAGCCTCCATCTTCTTGTTGGTGCTGTACTTTTCCGTCCCTTGCAGCTGCTTGAAAGAAGTCCTTTTCTTCCGGATAGCTTCTTCCCGACCAGCTGGACTTCTATGTACCGCCAACGAAGATGGATCTCTTTCCGTGCCTTCTTCTCTTACCCCAGCGACGGTGACCGTGTAAAGCAAATACAAAAATATTAATAACAGAACAATTATAGATTCTCTGCTAAAGATTTTGATCTGCGCCCGGTGTTGTGAGGAAGAGTCGCGCTACCTGTCCGAATTATCAGGTCCTAGACGCTCAGACCACTGACCGCGTCTCTCTTGCCTGATAATTGACAGTGTAACGGACCTCTAGCCTCAAAACCAAACACAGATTTCAAAATCTAAGCAGTGGGCCTGGCTCGCCAATGTAAAGGGGGAATATTAATCACCAATATTTATGCAAATATCGATAATTAATATTCATAAATGGGAGGAGCCATCTAGTGATAACTCCGCCCATTTATGCCTTTATATAATAACAATACCTTCGCTATGCTCCACACTGATCGCTATGCTAGCTGCATGCGCCTTACTAACTTGCTACCGCTAACAAGTACACGCTACACAAAAGGGTACAAATATAACGGTATTTATTACACCACGCAATACACTAACAATACACTACGCATCCAATACTAACAATACACTACGCACGCAGTACACTACAATACAGCACTAAATATACAATCCTAAACTACACTACACGTTCCCAATTCCACCCAGGAACTAACTACACAGTTCACACATACAAGTATATTAACAATCCACCCCACCTGACTATTCACTGTCCCTACGGGGTATGACGAAGGGTTAAAAGGATTGTTTGCAGAGCAGAAGCATGCTCTACAGGACCAGGGTAACCACCAGGGGTTAATCAGGGCCACCAGGGTAAAGGGGTTAATGCAGGCCGGACAGGGGAACAGGGCACAGACATCAGGGGTACAAAGTGTCCGGGGGGGGACAAGGGGCATGCCTGGCAGGGAAAGGGTTAATCAGGGGAGAGCAGACACACAGGGAACCAGGGGATGAGCAGGATAACCAGGGGTGAGGGTACCAGGGGTTATGGGGAGGAGTGGGGGTTCGTTGGGGGGATAATGGCGTGGGGGTACGTTGGTGGGATAGTGGGGGGGTTATAATGGGGTGATACTTAAGGTTTTGTTGGTCTGCTCGTTCGTCCAGGGGGGGTGTCTGGTCGGGCGCTCTGCTCTGAGCGCAGGATGAAAGGCTGCAGGGGTCGGGTCCGGTGGAGCGCAGGATGCGCTGCCCTTTCAGGTGGTGGGGGGGGGGGTCCCGATCCTGAGCGCTGATGCACTCTCCAGGTGGGGGCCCCGATCCTAACTTCCTTGGGCCGGAGGGGGGGGGGAAGGCACGTTGTCCTGAGCGCCGATGCGCTCTCCAGCTGGGGGGCCCCGATCCTAACTTCCTTGGGCCGGAGGAAGGGGGACCGCTTTGTCCTAAGCGCCGATGCGCTTCTCAAGGTGGGGGCCCTCTCCTCTCCTAATTTACAGAGTGCCGGGGCCGCCGGATATTTATCCCCCCGGCGCCCGCACTCCCGCGCCACCAGGGGGCGCGCGCGCGCACTACAGTGCAGGACACGTGGGCCGGCGCGGTGAGATGACGTCACCGCGCCTGCCCGCTCGCCGCAGGGCCGCGTGCACTTGCTGACAGCCGGGAGATCCTTTGATCGCCCGCCGGTAGCTCCCAGCATTCTGGACATCGCAAGGGTAATTGCGATGCTAGAATGCACATAATAGAGTGAGCGGAGGTATCTCCTCTCTCTCTATTATGCTTAATTATCTCCAGCAGGACTGCAGATAATTAGAACAAAAGGATTCAAATTCTATTTGTCCGGTCATCCTGGCGCCTTCACCCAGATTACATCAATGTAAATGCTTGGGGCACATTTACATTGATGCATCTGTGTCCATGTAAGGGGGGGGGGGGGATTTATATGGTATGGGGATATGACAAGGGGGCATAATATGAATATACATGTGTATTAATGCTTGGGGCACATCCATACACATGTATACATTAATCATACATTCTAAGGGGGATTATATAAGGGGCCACATTCATATATATATAAAGGGGCACAGATAATCAGGGGCAAGCCCCTACATTATCAGGGGGCACAAGCCCCTACATTATCAGGGGGCACAAGCCCCTACATTATCAGTGGGACGGCTCCCAGGGGACACATATTTCCCACAGGGGCCAACATGAGCCCCTGGGGATCACCATGGGCAGACGTGCGCAGATGCTGGGCACATCTGCGCACATCGTCCCATGATGCTATGTCTAATGTATGCACATATATACCATACATGCCCGCACGTGTTTGCAGGCATGCATGGATATATATGCATACGTCTCAACCGTTCCTCAACAGTCACCTACAATAAATATCATCCATAACCCCAATTGTAGTATCAAAAAAATTATTTTACTAATTCATGA
Source organism: Bufo bufo (assembly GCF_905171765.1). Taxonomy (NCBI): domain Eukaryota; kingdom Metazoa; phylum Chordata; class Amphibia; order Anura; family Bufonidae; genus Bufo; species Bufo bufo. The sequence continues at coordinate 106,715,207 of NC_053393.1, read as the reverse complement.
CCATACCCAAAAACAGGACATTGAGATAACCCATAATTCCCAACATATCTTCTTTGGTGTTCTATATAATTAATTAATTGAAGATAGGACAGTTAGCAGTAAAATAGGGCGGATAGAGACCAGTAAGGTAGGGTGATAACCAGTAAGTTAGGACAGTGACCAGTAATATATGGAAGTGAATTGTAAGATAAGGCAGTGATCTATAAATTAGGGTGGGAAGTGACCAGTACGATAAAGGGGGCAGTGAATAGATGAACCAAAGGCACTTTCCAAATGGTCTGAAAGCTGGAACCTTATTGGCTGCTATGAACAAGCTCCGCTCGTCTTATGCAGTGCTTTAGATGAACCTCTTCATACACATAAATCATCCCATACAGTTCCCTGGTACAGTAATGATCCCCCTCCTGCAATGTCAGAACTTACTATGATCTAAAGAGGGGTCGCAGACTTCACTACAGACACACGGATGCTTCTCTCTTGCAGACAGAGGGGGATGTGATGCAGCAGAGCTGGGAGAGATCTTCCTCCTCCTGCAGCCGGTAACCAGGAATGACAGTTGGTAACAGCAATTATCATTCATGTCTCTGAGGGGAAGTGCTGATTGGTTGATCAGATTCTAATCCACCAATCAGCAGCTCTCTGTTCTCTACAGCCTGGGACTGGAGGAGCACACAACAGCCCGAGCCCTGAGTGCAGCACAACTGATGTGTGCGACTGTGAGTGGAGCAATTATTACCCCCATAGCAAAGTGTTGGTAGGGTTGATGCAAATTAAATTTCCCATTAGTGTCCATACTTTTGCTCTTTTTCCCCTGAAATACTTAAACTTTTTTGTTTATAGCAGGGTACATATGGTTAAAGGAATTATTTTTTATTTATTTCACTATGCAGTAAATAAGCATTATTATTAATCCCACTAGATGGATTTCATCCGTTCCTGTTATTTTTCACCTTCCTGACAGAGCCTAGTTTTAAAAATCAGTAACTTTGGGATGCTTTAATTATCCAAGCCATTAAGAGACTCTTTTTCTAAATTTTCTAAATTTTTATTTCTCTGCTTTTGTATTTAACTTTTTTTTTGCGATATGTTTAATTTAATTCTGTATTTGAGATAAAAAGCAAAAAGAAAAGAAAAAAGAAGAATATCCAGGAGGCTCCTGACAAATGGAGAGATCTATTGCATGAGTTGGCAAATCTCCTGGGCATCACGGAAGACTTCTGGCACTTCCCGTACTACAGTCCTCCATGAACCTGTGTGTGGGATCAGATGCAGCTCTGGCACCCAAATGTACACCGAGGGGGCAGTGCCATGTCATGAAAAGGATGTGTGGCCTATTAGAATTGGGCATGGTCTGCAGAAAGGGGCAGTGCATTGTGCCTGTGTATACTATGAAGGGGACATGGCAGACTCCAAGAAATCAAGCACTGAAGGCCTCACCTAAGGAAAAGAAATCAGAATTAAAGTTGCAATGAAAACTTGCTCTGCTATATGGCTGCCCAACTGCGGTGCACAGTACATTACACACCGATCAGCCATAACATTGTAACCACATATCGTAGGTGAACTGAATAACATTATATTGTGTCAATATCAATTGTGGATTATACATATAAGGTGACAAGTGAACATTCAGTTCCTGAAGTTGATGTACTGGAAGCAGGAAAAAGCAGTCAGAGCACACTGTGCATTACAGCTTGCTGTATATGTAATTGAGACCCCAGACCTGACCTCTGAATTAATTCAGACCCAAACCAAGCCAAAAAATGTATTCTAACCTCTGACCAGAACCCTAAATTATTTCAGACCTCGTAGCAAACCCCTAAGTTAAAGGAGCTGTCATTCCTTCACTCCTTGTACACTGAAAATGTGGCCGCTGGAGTCATCAGCTGATGTTCTCTCAACATCTCCAGAAAGCAGCTGATTTTGCTGGGGGAAGCCTCGACCATCCACATCCAGCCAGGTATTTCATTTCGGATGAATGGCTGTCCCTGTAATAGAAGGGTGACCTAAGTCTGACTGAGTCAGGGATGCTCATACAAAGCAGCTCTCAGTTTTAGCTCTTAGAGGGGAGTCCCAAGCCCAGTGGCGTAGCTATAGGGGTCGCAGCGGTCGCAATTGCGACCGGGCCCCTAAGTCAGGGGGGCCCACGGGGCCCCCCAGGAGATAATGAGTAAAGCCCTGGCCCGGGTAGTTTACAATACTTGTGCGCTGCAGGCGGCGCCGGCCCTAACCCCCAGGCGTTCCCATGGTGACGGGGACGCTTGCCTGGGGGTTAGAATATACAATCGGATCTGAGTTTTACGAGCTCAGTGAGATCGTAAAAACTCAAATCCGATGGTATATTCTAACCCACAGGCGTTCCCATGGTGACAGGGACACTTGCCTGGGGGTTAGAATATACAGGGCCACGCCGCTCACAGCAGTATAATTATAAACTAATCAGTAACTACTTTAACTTTAATCATTGCTCATTGCTGAGCTCTTTACTTGGATTATTTGGATATCTTACTTTGTCTTAGCTCCGGTAATAGCAGGCAGTGCGGGGGGCGGCGCTCACTCACTGATGTCACGCGCCTGCGCCGCCTAGTGGGAGGAGCAGGCGCGTGACGTCAGTGAGTGAGCGCCGCCCCCCGCACTGCCTGCTATTACCGGAGCTAAGACAAAGTAAGATATCCAAATCAGCAATGAGCAATGATTAAAGTTAAAGTAGTTACTGATTAGTTTATAAATATACTGCTGTGAGCGTCGGGGAGGGGGATCTGTGGATGGCACTGTAGAGGGATCTGTGGATGGCAGTGCCATCCACAGATCCCCCTACAGTGCCATCCACAGATCCCCCCTCCCCTAAACAGTGCCATCCACAGATCTCCCCCCTAAACAGTGCCATCCACAGATCCCCCCTAAACAGTGCCATACACAGATCCCCCCTCCCCTAAACAGTGCCATCATGGCACTGTTTAGGGGAGGGGGGATCTGTGGATGGCACTGTTTAGGGGGGATCTGTTGATGGCACTGTTTAGGGGGGATCTGTGGATGGCACTGTTTAGGGGGGGATCTGTGGATGGCACTGTTTAGGGGGGAGATCTGTGGATGGCACTGTTTAGGGGGGATCTGTGGATGGCACTGTTTAGGGGGAGATCTGTGGATGGCACTGTTCAGGGGAGGGAGATCTGTGGATGGCACTGTTCAGGGGAGGGAGATCTGTGGATGGCACTGTTCAGGGGAGGGAGATCTGTGGATGGCACTGTTTAGGGGAGGGGGGATCTGTGGATGGCACTATTTAGGGGGATCTGTGGATGGCACTGTTTAGGGGGGATCTGTGGATGGCACTGTTTAGGGGGAGATCTGTGGATGGCACTGTAAGGAATAATTCTTATCTTCCCCCCAAATGTGTACCCCAGGTACAAGACCTCGGTATTCAGCTTGATTTGATCCTTCATCTGGCCAGAGAGAGTCATACACAGTGCTGTGCAATTATCAAACTGACTCTAAACTTTATTATCCTTATGACACATATTTATAGTATTCAATGACGTGATCTTTATGTTAAACAGTAACACATGTTTTTTAGCCAGCTACACCTTTATCTTATCTCTTTGCCAGAGTCCAAGGCTATCCATATATACGAGAAGAACCTCTTAGTCATAAGGACTTTGACCCATTTACGTGTCCATGCTTATGAAATTAATGTATGGAACATGATGTAATATAAACTTATATAAAAATAGGTTTTGGACCGAAATAGAACCTATCAATCCTCTCTATAAAACCTATTTAAATATATATATATAATGTGGGTTTTTCATTTTGTTCTTTTCTAGTTTTTTCCTTAGTTTGCTTGTAAGCCTTTAGGTATTCCATGTACCCTTCAGGAGTATAATCCTGAGGCTTTGTTGAGGTTGTGTTTGCCTCTTCTACCTCTACCGGAATATAGAGGAATGTTGAGTGTACCCCTCTTTCGGCCACATCTTTACATATGGCCAGAAGGGAGGGCACACACTGCAGACAACAGCAGAGACACACTATTGCAGCGACCACGGCGAGTGCCACTCCTAAAACATATCTTATTTGACCAAAGTCAGGTATCCAGCCAAAAAGCCAGTCCTACCAACCTTGGTCAACATCTTGTTTTATATGTTTTCTCATCTCTTCTAATTGGCCTATTTTATCTTTTATTCCACGGGAGTGATCTGATAAATTGAAACAACACATCCCTGCGAACGCTGAGCATCATATACTATGTTGAAGTAATAAATAGTCAATAGTTGCCCTATTCTGAAAGATAGCCTTTTATACGATTGTATATCCAGCAGCATATCTTGCAGAACTGCACTAGTGACATCTATCTGTTTTACCATACAACAGGCAAGTTTTGATATTGTCCTGTGGTTATATATGGCCAACCCTGGTACTCCTATCAAAGATACCCCTAAACTCATATATTCTGATCTAGAGAGGAGATTCACATTATAATCACAATTTTCGGGTAGCTGTAGGGAAGTGTCTCTCGTGTGTCGTGTCTTCATTGCTGGGAATAGTGGTATCATTGCTAACGTCAGCCTGGCTATTGTACAGGGTCCCTCTGTAATATTGGCCGGTATATATGTGTAACTAGTATTCCCACAGGCCAATACCCATCCTGCTGGTAGAGGTACATGTTTGTCTAGGGATGGTACTGTTTTTGCAATATTACATTGCATATATATATTTTTTCTGATACTATCTTTTTACAACTTTCTGGATTTCTATCATGTTACTTTGCAGAGTCTCATATGTAGGACAGTTATAACAAGCATGATAAGGATTTACATATCCATATTTTACATCATGATCCTGCAAATCTGTGTCATTTGATTGGGAACGTAGGAGCCCCATCCATACAGCTACTGGGGTGGGGACTGCAATTATCAAGGCACTACATTTCAGCCATCTCGAGGAATTTCCCGACTGCGTCATCTCGTTGGGGGTCAAGGCCGTCTGCCTCCGTTAGTACCCCTTCTGTATCTTCTTCGAGGTCAAGGCTGTCTGCCTCCGTTAGTACCTCTGGGCCTCGTTGGAGGTCAGGGCTGTCTGCCCCCGTTAGTACCTCCTGTCCTTCTTCAAGGCCAAGGCTGTCTGCCTCCGTTCCTGCCTCCTCTCTTTCTCTCCCAAGCTTCACTCGGGTGGCGTGGATTCAAATTGGAGATTGTTCAGTCAGCACAGCTGTTCTGGTTACTGCAACGACGGTAGTAGGTGGGCCGTCTCATCCCCCACCCTATATGGGTGGGTGGGTTCCTGTGGAAAAGAGGGAGACTTACAAGCAACTTTGTCCTCAGTTTTGTTAAGTACCTGTATCAATTTGGTGACATAGTCTTCCCTAATCTGGTCTATGTCACCTTCCTGTACCACTAGGGGGTGTCTTGCCCATGGTGTGGGGAAAGGCCTCCCATGAGTATCTCAATGCTGTTATGTCCTACTCCGTAGAAATGTGCTATTAAGATGGAAGCACTGTATTGGGGGAATGCATAACTTCCCCTCTTTGCAGACTAATTCTAATCCTGTCTTAGGATTTTTCTGCAATACTGGATAACACCAGTCTTGCTGTTCCTGTTCAGTGGCATGCCACTGAAGATCAGTAAGTATTTGCAACATCTCAGGGGTTGGAGATGCCGAACATGGCATCTCCCAATGGTTATACAAACCTGTGAGGTTGCATTTGGCCACTCATTTCGCCACCTTAACTGCCAGCGCATTGCCCTGTGAGACATGATCCTTACCATCTGCTGCCGTGAATCCTCTCCTCTGTCAAATCATACCATGGTCCCACACTACCCCACGTGTGTACCTACTCTCAGTATAAATGGTGACAGGTCTATCAGTATGTAGAATACATGCTCTAGTGAGTGCAATGAGCTCAGCTGCCTGCTGTGTTAAGTGTGGATGTCCTTGAGTAGGCCTACAACATCATGGTGTGCAAAATGGTGTAATGTCACATTGTGAAAGGAGTTGCTAATTCTACCATCATAGCACAGGCTGCAAGAGAACGCAGACATGCCGGCATCCCTTGAACAGAGGTGGGCATTACCTTTGAGAAAAATACACAAGGACGCAACTTGCCTCCGTTTTCTTGTGTCGGTACACCCGCCATGGTTTTACAATTTTGGCGTGCAAACATGCTAGGGCATATTATAGTCAGGGAGGCCCAGCCCTGGACTCGACATGAGTGAACATTTCAGATAATCAAATGCATTGTACATTTCAGAAGACCATTTAATCAGATCTGGATTTCCATCCAGAGTGGCTTGCCTCAAAACATTGTCAATAGTAAAAGCAATCAAGAATCCATTGTCTACAGTAATTTATCATACCAAGGAAAGATAACATTTCTTTCTTGGTGTGCGGGGCGACCAAACCCGCAATAGACTGGACTCTTTCTGCGTTGATTCTCCGTTCACCTTTTGTGAGGACAAAGCCCAAGTATTCAACCTGCATTTTACACCATTGCATTTTCTTAAGTGTCACTTTGTGACCACATCCTGACAACCATTATAACAGTGATAAACCATCCTGAATGCTGGCCTCCGCTGACATGCTACACAGTAACAAATCACCGACATATTGCAGCAGCACAGAACCTTAGGGGGATGTACCATGATTCTAACATCGCTTGGAGGACTATGCTGTACACTACAGGTGAATCAGCATATCCCTAGGGTCTGCCCCAGGTCAGTTGGCGTCTGTCAAAGGAAAAAGCAAAAAGTAGTCTGGTTATCTTATCAACTGGGATAGAAAAGAATGCGATTTTCAGATCTATCACACTGAACCAAACAGCGTCTGCTGGAATGGCAGATAATAATTAAGTGACATCAGGTACTACAGGGGCTATAGGCACAATGATGTTGTTGATGGCCCTTAAATCCTGTACAAAGCGGGCAGCACCATCTGCCTTTGTCACTGGATTCACGGGCGTGCTGTAGGGTGAAATCACCTCTTCCAGGATTCCCTTTTGTAGGAATTCTTCTATCATTGGCCTAAGTCCATCAAGTTTCCTTTTTTACAGCAGGTATTGTTTCTGGAACACTGAGATGACACCTGGTTTCACAGTAGCTTTGTAATGAGTGCAATATATGAATCCTGTGTCATATTCATTTGAAGACCATAATGCAGGGTTAATGTTATTAAGTTCTGGGTGGTTCTATATGTTTGCAAGAATCAGTGGCACTGGTGTAGAGACTGGAATGAGATCTGAGTGTACTCTTATGCCCTGAGTCTTTGCTGATACCTGCAAGTCAAGCTTAATGAACAAATCTCTCCCTAATAGGCTGACTGGGGAATCTGGTATAATGCTAAATACATGATCTGTGATGTATTCCCTGTCCATGGTCTCGAGTGGTAGTGAGTCAGTTTTTGCTCACACTTCCTTCCTTCCACTCTGTCATCTAAGTCCACCCCCTTTCAGTCGGACGCTTTGGTCCGCCCTCTGTCTGCCATTAGTATCCTAGCTGTCCATACGAACAGAGCTCTGATGTTAAGCACAACACTTAACATGTAACACATAACTGCAAACATTGAAACAAACAGATCTGACAATACAGACATGAACACACAAAGGGCCCATAAAAAATTTTCATTGACTTCAATAAAAAAATGTACAGCTTGATCAATGCTGTTGGCACCAATAAAAACCAAAAACTTCCAAAAAATAAATAAAAATAAAATTCTCAATGCGCATATAACCGTATATAAAAACAAATACTGTATTCCATACACATTCACATACATCTTCATGTACTTAAAACAGCTCATAATCAGTCTTCACACATATTCGCCTCAGTTACAACTGAAAGCCACACCCATTCACATTCCACTGATTCATTCATGTCTTCTAACCCACATTGTTTCATCCCGAAACTTGCAGCACAGAACAGATATCCATACCACACACAGTTTGCTGCTGCATTTTCCAATCTCTTCTGGTTTTCCCTCTGTGATTAATCAACTCTTATAAGAAGACAATATACATGTTATAAATATAGTCATTTGGTAAAAAGCTGGATTCCCCGGGGAAGAAAATGACCGAACAATTCTTTATCTTGTATAATATATTACACATTACTTACTCTGCATGGTCTCCTGGTCGCTTACCTTATCTCAGAAATGTGTTTGTGTGAAGGCGGGGGAAGTTGATTTCTATAGCTCACAATAGAACTAGATACATACTATACTTATCGATTAACTGATGCTGTCTGAAGTCCACGTGGAGACGTTCTTTTTTTTATGGTAAGCATTAGTCCATCAGATTGTTAATAAATGTGGAAATAATTAGACTGTCAATCCACAAATCTCAATAACGCTTTCTGAGGGTTTTTGCTTACATGTTACGGCTACTGGGAGTAAGACTTTTGTTTAAATACCTCTATCATGTGTTTTTTTTATCTCCTTTCTGCATATAATCGATATCTCATGAAGGGTTTAGGTTCAAAATACGGTCAGGCGGCAGTGTCGCCTAAGCATAGACCCTTGACCATGTCCATGTGATATATGCTATTGTCTCCTTCCCTGGGAAAGGGGTCTACCGCTTCCATTGCCTCTGTCCTCTGTGCCAATTTATCTACCCATGGGTTAAACAAGGTAATACTGTGTTCAAAACAGTAATAGTAAAAAACAGAATGTTAGTTTTGGGACGACAGCTGTACACTTACGACCCAGTCTGTCACTTCCCCTTATATAACTATTAGACAAAACAACTTATCATGCAAAAACTTCTACAATTATCAAACAAGTTATCATGCAAAATTTATACAATTATCTTATTAAGAATCAAATCAAGCTGTTAGACCTTCTGTTTCCTAAACAGATCTTTTACGGGACTTCTGTTTAGGGGGGATCTGTGGATGGCACTGTTTAGGGGGAGATCTGTGGATGGCACTGTTTAGGGGGAGATCTGTGGATGGCACTGTTTAGGGGGAGATCTGTGGATGGCACTGTTTAGGGGAGGGGGATCTTTGGATGGCACGGGGGGGGGGGGGCATAATTTTTTTTGCTATGGGGCCCATGCATTTCTAGCTACGCCCCTGCCCAAGCCCTAATACAATGTCCTGATGCCAGGTTTCCTTGTTACTCCAGAAGAACGGGAATTCCAGGCCCAAATACAACGTTCTGATCAGGGCTGGCCTTAGGTATTCAGGCGCCCTGTGCGAGCTAATCTTGTGCCCCCCTTCCCACCAGTTCACCTAAACATACACAAAGAGGAAAACAATCTTTGTAACAAACAGTTTTTTTAAATTACAGATAGTTTAAGTGCAAACAAGTACAATCATACCCAGTGTCACCCAGGGCCAGTCCACTGCCCCCCTTAATCATACCCTGTCACCTTTACCCAGTCCCTTGCCCTTCTTAATCATACCCAGTGTCACCCATAGCCAGTCCACTGCCCCCCTTAATCATACCCTGTCACCTTTACCCAGTCCCCTGCCCTTCTTAATCATACCCAGTGTCACCCAGGGCCAGTCCATTGCCCCCCTTAATCATACCCTGTCACCCTTACCCAGCCCCCTCAATTAGACCCTGCCCCCCTTAAATTAAGGGTGACAGTCTCTTTGTGACATTTTTACTACAAAATCACAGTGAGATACAGTTGTCACCATGATTTTGTAGTAAAAAGATCACAGAGAGGCAAAGAGCATTATCAATCATGTTAATGCTCCGTGTCTCTGCTGTCCGGGACGGGGCTTGGCACTCTTTCACGCAGCGGATTACCCGCACGGCATCCGCTCATGTGAAAGAGCCCTTAGGCCCCTTGCAGACTAGCGTTCCTCCCGCAGGAGTCCACATCGCAGCACCCGGCCTGACCTCCCAGCGCTGCCGGAGGTCACATAGCATTATATTGATTGATCTAACCCTTAAAGTTCTGGAATGTATTGGATAACACTGGCATAATGCTGTTAGTGTCATCTAATACATTCCAGCACTGTAAGGGTTACATAGCATCATAAATCAATATAATGCTATGTGAATCCCGTCAGTGCTGGGAGGTCAGGCTGGGTGCTGCGATGCGGACTCGTTGCAGGAGGAACGCTCGTCTGCAAGGGGCCTTAGCACAGGGGGGCCCACTGAGGCTTTATCGCCCAAGGGCCCAAATGAACCTGGAGCCGGCCCTGCAGGACTGTACATAGTTATGCCTTGTCTGCCATAGCAGAAGTCATTTGCAGCTCTGACTAATAAAGTGGGGTCATAAGTGGAGGATCCCTTGTATGATGTTAAAGGGGTATTCCGGTTATATAAAGTGATCCCTATCCACCAGATAAGGGATAACTATTAGATCGGTGGGCTCCATACCCCTTGGATTCCCCCTGAAATGAATGAAGCAGCCGCTCAGCCTACCCTGCAGAATTCCCATAGAAATGAATGGAGAGGCAGGGCACAAGCCTGACCAGCTGCTTCGCATTTTGGGGGCTCCCACGTGGTAGGACCCCCACTGATCTAATAGTTATTCCCTATCCTATGGATATCGGCTAACGTTATGTAACCAGAATACCCCTTTAATATACCCTGAGGTCGTGTTCACATGGTTGACTTTCCTCACTGATTTCAGTGCGTGTTCTGCACCCAAATTCCTGGGAAAACCGCAGCAAATTCCATGTAACACTGAAGTCTGCGGCTGTTGGGAGGCTGGTGCGGCTTATGTGACACCCCGGGCTGGCAGTCTGATTTATTGGGGACACTGCTGGATGTTTGTGGAGGAGCAGTCTGTAAAGGGTTAATTGACTTCTCCGCTATTTAGGCTGTTGACACGTCTCCCCCTATGTTTCCCAGGCAGCGGTAAACCCCGCCCAGCAGCCGCCAGTCATGTGACTTTATTGTTGCTCCAGCCGTAACCAGGCAGCGGGGTCACGGGGTGGACTCTATCACTTCCGGGTCACTTTTAATGTATCCGGGTGGCAGCGCTGAATGACAGCCGCACCACATCCGGGTCAGCGGCGCAGAGGACGAGGATGCTGTGGGCTGCCCAGTATGGGGGTCGCTGCGCGGGACGCTGTGTCTGGGGAGGGCACGGACGTGTGTCTTCTCCCTGTCCCTGCGGAGCAGAGCGCCGCCCGGGCGTCAGGTGAGGCTGACCTTGTATCTCTACGCGTCACGTGGTGTGTGCGGCAGGTAGCCTCTGGTGCTGTACTGACCGCAGTATGGAGTGCGCATCAGGACCCCTCATCATCACCTTACCCTAAGGCCTGCCTAATATGGGCGCCTACTGTCGTCTAACATCAGTGTTTCCCAACCAGTGTGCCTCCAGCTGTTGCAAAACTACAACTCCCAGCATGCCCGCACAGCCCAAGGCTGTCCGAGCATGCTGGGAGTTGTAGTTTTGCAACAGCTGGAGGCACATTGGTTGGGAAACAAACAGACTGATGTGTATGGGGTGGGAGGGTGGACAGCACTAGGACCACCTCTGTATTTTGTGGATCAGTGATTTACGGACTGCAAAATGGATGCAGTCATGTAAATGAGGCCTGGTGGTGAGGGTTCAGATCCACGGGGCCCGCGCCCCAGCATTGGAGTGTAGTTGTACTAGCAGAGAAATGAATGGGGTCACAGTGGAACTAACTCATTTGACGGGACCCCATAATGGGAACAAATCCAACACTGCTGCATTTCTGGAGATTCTGAGGCTGTGGCTGCACCGCGACCCCATTCATTTCTATCCTAGTGCCGCTACGGTGCGGCGACCGAGGGCACTGTGTACCTGCGCCCTAGAGGGCGACATGCTTCTGCCACTCACAGACGTGAGATATTGGAACACTTTCCGTAATAAATAAATTACCAAGTCTAATACTTTTGACTCATTTGTATGATCTTTATCTACTTTTAGGACTTCTGTAAAAATCTGATGTGATGGAAGCCAAATTTATGCAGAAATTAGATAATTCTGAAGGATGCAGCAATGTATATATGAGATAGATAGAACCTTAAAGAGGACCTCTCCGGACATGCCTGTTTTAGTATCTTCATGCATCCCCCATGTAATAACAATTCTGTTACATCTCTTCTTATGGCTCTGTGTTGTGCTATTCCTCTATTATTTACACAAGAAGTTATGAATAAACTGCTATTGGCCTTCAGTAAGGGTACAGAGGGGTGTAACCAGTTAGGGGGGTTACCTGCTCAGTCTGAAAACGGCAACTGATTGGATAGAGTGAGTCTGTGCAGGTACACCCCCCCCCCCCCCCCAACTTGTGACCACCGCTCCGTACCCTTACTGCAGACTGCTAGCAATTTATTCATAACTTCTAGTAGGAATAACAAAGGAATGGCACAACATAGAGACATAAGAAAAGATGCTCCAGAATTATTATTACATGGGGAATGTATATAGCTATTAAAACAGGCATGTCAGGCGAGGTGACAGGTCCTCTTTAATGTAGTATCAGGGGAGGGCAGAAGATGGGGGTACATGAAGGACAACAACATGTATGGGGCAGTTAGGAAAGTTGATCATCAGCCAGAGAAGCATTTGGCTTATTGCTGTCCTATGTGTGTGGTTGGCTTTAGGGCTCTTTCATACGAGCAGATCCCGTGCGGGTAATCCGCTGCGTGAAAGACAGCCAAGCCCCACTCCGGACGGCAGAGACACGGAGCAGTAACATGATTGATAATGCTCTTTGCCTCTCTGTGATCTTTTTACTACAAAATCACGGTGACAACTTTATCTGATCGTGATTTTATAGTAAATAGATCACAGAGAGGCACGGAGCATTATCAGTCATGTTACTGCTCCGTGTCTCTGCTGTCCGGAGAGAGGGCTTGGCCCTCATTCACGCAGCAGATTACCCGCACAGGATCCGCTCGTGTGAAAGAGCCCTTACAGTAAAACCTGGGCCGGCAGAATGTCTATTATACACATTTATTTGTATTATTTTGGTTTAGTACTGTTTACTGTGTATTGTGCCGTTCACATGAATGGCAGAGAACTGCAGTACTCTGAACGGCCACAATGAAAAGTACCACGATCTGAGGATGAACCAGTTCAAACGCTGATCACTGGGGGTGCTGGGAGTCTGACTACTGCTAATATATGATTGATGGCCTATACTAGGGATAACCCCTTTAAATTTCCACTTCCAGCATCACTTCCCTGTCTGTCACGCATGTTGTGGCTTTGACATTCTCTGACACAAACGTTTTATTTCTTTCTCTACAATAGGTTTCTGTACCTGATGTGAAGTTTGTTCGTTTCCTCAGCACGTCCTCCACTCCAGTAAAGCATGAGGAGGACAGACTGGTTTACATTGGAAACCTGGGAACGGCAGTGCTTGGTACGTTCTTGGCTGATATGTCTGCCACATCCTACTTGATGTCCTCCATGCAGGTGGAGCAGCATCGGTGTAAGACTGGGGCTACACTGTGACATCAACCTGCCACCAAGGGTCCAGGTGTTGGATCCTGGATGATGTGGTGTCACCTTGTAGCCCCAACCTTACACAGAGGTAGCGGGTGCAAGCACCAGTCAACTGGGAAAATATTGAAGAGCTGCTTCTATGTGACCTTTATATGCGGTAAATGACCAGACAGGGTATTGAAATTTCATGTTGAATTTCAAAATCCTAATCCCCTTTTGTCCTAAAAGATAAGCCCTCCTAAATGTGCCTGGCAGTATCTTATGCCCCTCTTATTGCAGATAGAATATGGGATGACATTGATGTCATCACAGGGAGTGTGGAGAATAGGCTCTACTCTGCCCTAAGTGCAGGCGGCCATAGGTGTTGGGGGGCAGATATGGTGTCTGTACTGCTGTAAATATCTGGTATATCGGCATTTTGCCTGCACACTGTAATGGTGTTTCAGCAGTGTCTCGTATTAGATATACAGGAAAGGCATGACTGCCCAATGAGATGTATACTGATGGCCTATCCTCAGGATAGTTCATCCGTATCTGATCAGTGGGGGTCCGACACCCCGACCTCTGCCAATCAGATGTTTTGAGAACGTACCAGCGCTCACAGTAGCACCACGACCTTCTCATAGCTTTCCCCTGGCCAGTAAAGACACGTTCATGTGTCACGTGGCCTAGGAGCAGCTCAGCCCCATTGAAGTGAATGGGGCTGAGCACGATACCAAGCACAGCCACTATACTATGTACGGCGATGTGCTTGGTGAGCTGATCGGTGGGGGTCCCGAGTATCGGACCCCAGCTGATCAGATACTGATGACGTATCCTGAGGATAATTATACTGCCAGAATCTTTGTGTTGCATGATGGGATACAATTCAGGAGACCCTAGAAAAGCAGAGCGAGCAGACATGTTTTCTACACCTAGTCTTTGGCTTTCTCTGGATCGAAGTTCTAGGTTGCTTTTAAAGGGACTTTTGTCTTCAGTGTTAAACCTGCCAGATATATACATATACAGTTAGAATATGTGTGTTACTAATCTGTTCTTTATTATTCATACAGGGGTGAAGTTCTTCTCCTACTCTACCAGCGTGGTCAGCTTAATTATTCTGCCAATGATTTTTGCAAATTCTGGCATCGGAGTAGACAGTCTTCCATTGAAGATTGCTTTCTTCAGCATAGTTGGATTCTTCACCTTCATTACTCCAGTTACTTTGCATTTGTTGACCAAGGGCTATGTGGTTCGCCTATATCACAACAAGGAGAGAGACCTTTATACTGCAACCACTTACAATGCATTTCTTAGAGAGAAAAGGACAGCGTTTTCCCCAGAAGATGTTGAAGTACCTGGAGTGAGCAAGATGTTCACCACATTTTATGCAAAGAAGAAATCCATGCTGATAAATCCAATGTCATTTCCCAATTCCAATGATTATCAGCACCTTATGGGCTATGATAAACCCTTCACTTTTAATTTAGAAGACCTAAATCCTCCCTCTAAGGAAAAATAAACCTTGTGTTTGTAAAGGTGTCATTTTCTTAATATTATTATTATTTTTTTTTTTTTTAAGATGGCGTTTAACGCTTCCTTTCACACTTGAAGTTTTGAGTAAAGTTGAGCACAATTTTCCATCCACAGGATATGTGTGAAAGGATGGTACATACCTCATGGTACGTAAGAGAAGCTGCTCAGAGCGCAGTACGATTAAAGGGGTTCTCTGGGACCCTCAGAGTATAGGCACATGTAGCAGGTCCACTACAGAAAAAACATAGCATATCTGGATGAAATCTGCAGGGGCAAAATCCTCACCAAATCTTGCAGGTTTTACTATAGATTTCTATGCATACTTATGCAAGTTTCCATTGCAAAGGGAGAAATCCGCAGCATAAATTGGCATTTACAATTTGCATCTGGCGTTACGTGCGGATCTCGGTGCAGACATTTTCTGCAGTGTGTGGATAAGATCTGTGAAAATGTTATCCACTTCCCTGCTCCTTGCTCGGTGTGACCATACCGTAACACTGATGGCATATCCTTATAATACGCCAGCATTGTGTGTTCGGCGTGGGACCGATGTAGCCCGGTTCTGCGCAGTCCAGTGGATGGGTGCACATGGTGATTGACAGACTCTCCTTTATGAATATGCATACTTAGCTGTCAGTCACTGTTTAGCACTACCCACAGGACTTTATAACAGTCTGCCCCCACATTAGATAGCATGCTCAACATGACACTGAGCAAATCTGACTGGTGTCCTCTGAGTGCAGAGAGTAAGTCCGACCAGGACTCCTAGGAGAGACGGTGAGACGCCTGAGGACCCTGCCCACACAGTATGATTGGCAGCTTACTGTGTATACATACTGAAACGGGGAGAGCTGTCCATCACTGTGCGCGCGCGTGGGGTAATCAGGACTCTTACTGTTTCTCCTAAGAGTCCTCTCAGGAGTTATTGAAAAGTTCTGCTCTAAATCTTGTACACATATAAATATATATGCGGTTGATCTCAGGAGGCTTTTCCCTCTAAGATCTGCACTGCGCAAGCCCTGTCAATCAAAAGGCGCAGCAGCTGCAGAGAAAGCAGAGCGTCTAGGTGTAATGGTAACGCCCCCGTTGCTCCTAGAGGCTCATTTGCATATATTAAAACATCATTTTTCTTAACAGGTCAGATAGTTTCATTATCATTTTGTAGAAGAAAAAAAAAAGCATATACCATACAGGATAACTTTATTAATTTTATTATTATTATTGCACAATAGACAAGTCTAGCATGCATAAAACGTCACACTCTTGGCCGGGGGGAGGGATATAATAAATACATTCAATGTGTGTGCCCGGAGTTTTCCTGGTACATATGATACTGGTAATGAAAACAGGATGTGAACAGAGCCTTACATTGACAGGAAACTTATTAAGTCTGCCTTGGGCATGGCTTCAGTTCATTCCAGACCAGGGGACCTTTCTTGGCGCTCTCTGCTGTAGTAACTCTTTAGATCAGTATTGATCACTGCATCTGAGATCATGGTTAACTCCAGTCCTGACCAATGCAATAGGGTGTCAGCTGTGTGCGGGCCAAACTTGTGCCTTAAAGGGGTAATCCAGAAATTGATTATGATGACCTAGAAGTCCTCATGATTACATCAGCGGGGTCCAAGTCCCGGCACCCTGCCAATCAAATGTTTCAGGGAGCTACAGCACTCACTGGAGCTCTGGTGAGCACAGCCGGCAGCTTTAGGCCCCTTGCAGACGAGCGTGAGCGGATTAGGTCCGGATACGTTGCGGAATGCGTTCAGTGAAAACTGCGTTATTTTGCAAGCAAGTTCATTCAGTTTTGTCTGCGATCGCGCTCACTTGTTTAGTTTTTATCGCGCTTGTGCAATGCGAGTTAATGCGTTTTGCACGCACGTAATAAAACTGAATGTTTACAAACAACATCTCTTAGCAACCATCAGTGAAAAACGCATCGCTTGCTTGTGGATGCGATGTGATTCTCATGCAGCCCCATTCACTTCTATGGGGTCAGAGCTGCGTGTAAATTGCAGAATATAGAACATGCTGCGATTTTCACGCAACGCAGAAGTGATGTGTGAAAACCAACGCTCATGTACAGAGACCCATTGAAATGAATGGTTCCGGATTCCGTGCGGGCGCAATCCGTTCACATCACGCATTGCACACAGTGCCCTACATCCCATAGCAGCAGTGCTTGGTATTGCAGCTCAGCCCCGTTTACTTTATGTTTACTTCACTTTATTATTTTCCAAAGTATCAATCTCGTATAATGAGCATACGAGCATCAAACAGCAAAAATATCCAAATATCAGTAAAGGATCACGCAGGATCCACATTTTCAGTGACAATCAATATATACAAATGAGAAAAGTAAACAGATAGCACTAGAAAAGTGTAGAGAATATTCTCAAACAAGCGACATTGTACATATTATACATCAATTTAGCATTATAGTACCCCACCCCAAAGGACGCTAAAGAATCAAGAGAAGTCATCTCACATATAACATTTATGAAAAATAAACCAAACCGTTAGGGCCCAAAAAAAGAGAGCAAAAAAGACCCTTAAATAGGAAGTAATCTACACTGCTCAAAAAAATAAAGGGAACACAAAAATAACACATCCTAGATCTGAATTAATTAAATATTCTTCTGAAATACTTTGTTCTTTACATAGTTGAATGTGCTGACAACAAAATCACACAAAAAATTAAAAAATGGAAATCAAATTTTTTAAACCATGGAGGTCTGGATTTGGAGTCACACTCAAAATTTAAGTGGAAAAACACACTACAGGCTGATCCAACTTTGATGTAATGTCCTTAAAACAAGTCAAAATGAGGCTCAGTAGTGTGTGGCCTCCACGTGCCTGTATGACCTCCCTACAACGCCTGTGCATGCTCCTGATGAGGTGGCGGATGGTCTCCTGAGGGATCTCCTCCCAGACCTGGACTAAAGCATCTGCCAACTCCTGGACAGTCTGTGGTGTGGTGTTGGTGGATAGAGCGAGACATGATGTCCCAGATGTGCTCAATTGGATTCAGGTCTGGGGAACGGGCGGGCCAGTCCATAGCATCAATGCCTTCATCTTGCAGGAACTTCTGACACACTTAAGCCACATGAGGTCTAGCATTGTCTTGCATTAGGAGGAACCCAGGGCCAACCGCACCAGCATATGGTCTCACAAGGGGTCTGAGGATCTCATCTCGGTACCTAATGGCAGTCAGGCTACCTCTGGAGAGCACATGGAGGCCTGTGCGGCCCTCCAAAGAAATGCCACCCCACACCATTACTGACCCAATGCCAAACCGGTCATGCTGGAGTTTGTTGCAAGCAGCAGAATGTTCTCCACAGTGTCTCCAGACTCTGTCACGTCTGTCACATGTGATCAGTGTGAACCTGCTTTCATCTGTGAAGAGCACAGGCCGCCAGTGGCGAATTTGCCAATCTTGGTGTTCTCTGGCAAATGCCAAACGTCCTGCACGGTGTTAGGCTGTAAGCACAACCCCCACCTGTGGACGTCGGGCCCTCATATCACCCTCATGGAGTCTGTTTCTGACCGTTTGAGCAGACACATGCACATTTGTGGCCTGCTGGAGGTCATTTTGCAGGGCTCTGGCAGTGCTCCTCCTGTTCCTCCTTGCACAAAGGCAGAGGTAGCGGTCCTGCTGCTGGGTTGTTGGCCTCCTCCACTTCTCCTGATGTACTGGCCTGTCTCCTGGTAGCGCCTCCATGCTCTGGACACTACGCTGACAGACACAGCAAACCTTCTTGCCACAGCTCGCATTGATGTGCCATCCTGGATAAGCTGCATTATCTGAGCCACTTGTGTGAGTTGTAGACTCCGTCTCATGCTACCACTAGAGTGAAAGCACCGCCAGCATTCAAAAGTGACCAAAACATCAGCCAGGAAGCATAGGAACTGAGAAGTGGTCTGTGATCACCACCTGCAGAACCACTCCTTTATTGGGGGTGTCTTACTAATTGCCTATAATTTCCACGTGTTGTCTATCCCATTTGCACAACAGCATGTTAAATTGATTGTCACTCAGTGTTGCTTCCTAAGTGGAAAGTTGGATTTCCCAGAAGTGTGATTGACTTGGAGTTACATTGTGTTGTTTAAGTGTTCCCTTTATTTTTTTGAGCAGTGTATATATGATATATAGGTTAGGAAAAGGCAATTGTAAAAGAGAGGAATATAGAAGCGTGCTGCAAAACTATTATTTCCTGAGTTCCTCTGTATTACTGAGTTCTCCCAGTAGCCTTGAAAACTCAGAAGAATGGACAAAATCCACCAGAGTATTCTACCTACTATAGAATAGATTCTCCATACCCTGCGAAAGTGCTGTAAGTTCTTCCATTCTTAACAAATATCTGAGTTCGGACGCCCATGCACAGAGAGAGGGAGCATCCACCTTTTTCCACCGACGCGGAATAACCATACGTGCTGCTACTAGAAAGAACCGCAACAGATTTTTCTTTAGACTAGCTATCGAGCCTGGGATAAGCGATAGAAGAGCAATCTTAGGAGAGTTGGGAACCGTTTTAGCCGTGAATTTGTTACATATGAGGAACACCTGGTCCCAAATTTTTTTTATTATTGGACACCCCCACCATATGTGCAACATCGAACCCACCTCAGAATTACATCTCCAGCACAGGTTAGAGACATTCGGGAACATCTTGTTTAGAGTCGAGGGGCAATAATACCATCTGGCTAGGATCTTAAAGTTCTTCTCCTTCACGTGAGCAGCTATAGACAATCCATGAGAGAGTGCACACACCTTAAGAACATCCTCCGATGAAAAGGACAGCTGTAGATCAGACTCCCATTTTTTAAAGAACGGGGCTAAATCAGGACTACTACAGTCCATTAGAAGCCCAAACAACTGTGATATGAGCTTGTAATGAACATCAGGCTTCACATAGATATTATCAAAAGCTGTCAGATCAGGACATGACCTTCGGTCGAATAAGCCATGTATGAAAGATCTTATCTGAACATATGCAAGCCACATGGAGCCATCCCGTCTATCCTCAGGTACAAGGGAGTCATAATTTTGTAGATGTTTTTGTGCCATAGCGTCCCGGACCCTAGGACATTGGGATTTGTGCCAAATCAAGAGATTAAGTGCCCTTTCCCCTATCAGAAAATCAGGGTTGCTCATGATTGGGGTCATAGGACCTTTTTTATGCAAAATCTGAAATTTCGAGGTCCAATAATCCCAACAGGCCAAGGTGTGTCTCACCAGAAAAGGCCAACCCTCCTGGGCTGGGCGGTTGGAAACCCATGGTGCCACCGATAAATCTACTGGGGAAAGCTCCCTTTCCATCTTAATCCAAAGTTTCGGGGAGTTTCTATCCGACCAGTTTATGATCCTCATCAGCAATGCTGACGAATGATATACCCTAAGATCTGGCAGACCCAACCCTCCCTTATCTCTATGTTTAGCCAGAACCACAGAGCCAATCCTAACTCTACCTGAATTCCAGATGAATCGAGTAATGGCCCTCTGAAGAACCACAAAATACCCCCTTGGTACATTTATTGGGACAGTTTGAAAAAGATACAGAAATCTCGGAAGAATGTCCATCTTAACGACTCCAAGCCTTCCAAACCACGAGATGTGCTTCAAAGAAAATTTCTGTAAATCTTCCAGTACCTTTTTCTGTAAGGGTAGGTAATTAAGAGGATAAAGTAAATGGAGCTGCCTAGGTATTTGTAATCCTAAATATGTTAAACTAACGTTCTGCCATTTAAAGGGAAAATTGCTTTGAGTTTGGGAAGCTACATCTGACGGGAGTGAAACTTTTAGTTCGATTCATTTTAAAGTTACTCAGAAAGCCGAACCTCTGGAATTCCTGTAGAATAGATGGGACAGCAACGTGAGGATTTGAAATATACATGAGGAGGTCGTCAGCATACAGGGCTAATTTATGATGCGCGTTCCCCAATTGTATGCCTTTAATATTCGGGTTAGCTCGTAAGGCATTAGCTAAATGTTCCATGACTATCACATACAACAAGGGAGAGAGCGGACACCCTTGCCGAGTCCCATTTTTTATGTTAAAAGAGGAGGCCAATATGCCATTTGTTCTCACTCTGGCAGTGGGATTCGTATATAAAGCACCAATTTTCCCTATTACCGTGGGGCCTAAACCAATTTGTTTCAGCGCCGCAATCATAAATCCCCAATTAACTCTGTCAAACGCTTTTTCTGCGTCGACCGAGAAGAGACAGAGGGGATCCCCCCTACTTTTAGCTCTAGAGATGAGGTTAATTGTGCGTATAGTATTATCCCTGGCTTCTCTACCAGGTACAAACCCTACTTGATCGCCGTGTATAACACTAGGGAGTATTCTATTAAGACGATTCGCTATGAGTTTGGAATATATTTTAATGTCACAATTATTCAGGGATATGGGACGATAATTAGTGCAAACTTTTGGGTCTTTATTAGGTTTCGGAATTACGACTATATGGGCCTCCAGGGACTGTTTAGGAAAGGGACAAGAAGGAGAAATGCTATTGAATACTCTTAAGAGAAAAGGTAATAACAGCTCCTTAAAATCCTTAAAAAAGGGTGCAGTAAACCCATCAGGACCCGGGCTTTTCCCCCCTTTTAGTGATTTCAAAACTTCTCCTATCTCGTGTTCTGTAAAATCTTCTTCAATTTCTGTTCCCTTTTCTATGGGTATCGTGGGAAGAGCCGTATCTTCCATATATACATTTATCCGGTCAACAAACGCCTCTCCATGCATATCCGCAAATTGTCCCTGGATGTTATATAAACCCTCGTAGTATACTTTAAAGGTTTCCGCAATTTGTCTCAGATGATGTACTAGAGCACCATTAGCATCCAATACATTCGGAATAAAGCCAGCTTGTTGTCGAGGGTGTATATAACGCGCTAGCGCCTTCCCGGGTTTATTGGAATGCGCAAAAAGGTAGCTGCGAAACCGTTCAGTGTTCCTAAAAACAGAGTCTGAGAGTAACTTTTTAAGTTGATCTCTAGCTGACGTGAGTTCAGAAAGAACGTGTGGGTCCAGTGATTGCTTATGTGACTGCTCAAGATCAGCTATCTGCAGTAAAAGTTGCCGAATTTTTGCTCCCTTCTCTCTTTTGAGTCTGGCACCATGGCTTACCAAAACACCTCGCAACACACATTTCAACGCTTCCCACTGTAGGGGGAGGGCTGTGTCATCTAGTGAGTGATTCTCAAAAAATTGTCTGGTCGAAGACTCCAGATCAGCTCTACAGACACTATCCCTCAAAAGGGTCTCATTCAACCTCCATGTCCATTCTTTGGCTACCAGGCCTGGCAGTTCTAGAGACAAAAATATTGGTGCATGATCTGACCAAAGTGGGGTGCCTATGTGTGAGCAAGGGGAAAAGGACAAAGCATGGTGGGAGATCAGGAATCTATCTAACCTGCTGTAAGACTGGTGCGCCGGGGAAAAGTAAGTGAAATCTTTGTCTTTAGGATGAAGTATCCTCCAGACATCTACCAATTGTCTGGCATGTAGCAGATGCTTGGATCTATTGATTGTGGACCAGTGAACCGAAGTTCTACCCGAGGAGGAGTCCAATATTGGCTCCATGATCATGTTGAAATCACCACCCAGGAGCACCAATCCCCCAGCAAAGGTGTCCAACTTAGTAAGAATACCTGATAGAGCTCTGCTTTGTCTGGTATTTGGCAGGTATATATTCACAATGGTGTACACTCTCTCATGGATCCGCAGCTTCAGGAACAGGAACCAACCCAGAGAATCCAATTGCGACTCTAAAAAGGTATAAGGCAGTGATTTATGAAGAGCATTTTGTTAACCTCTACTGCGCCTGCACCAAGTCGTCTTTTTCGCGCATGCGCAGTGTATTGGGGATCATTCACTCACAGGGACACAACAGTGTGTCATCCACAGAGCCCCCCCCCACAACAGTGTGTCATCCACAGAGCCCCTTTACAACAGTGTGACATCCACAGAGCCCCCCCCCCACAACAGTGTGTCATCCACAGAGCCCCCCCTCAACAGTGTGTCATCCACAGAGCCCCCCCCTACAACAGTGTGTCATCCACAGAGCCCCCATAACAGTGTGTCATCCACAGAGCCCCCATAACAGTGTGTCATCCACAGAGCCCCCATATCAGTGTGTCATCCACAGAGCCCCCATAACAGTGTGTCATCCACAGAGCCCCCATAACAGTGTGTCATCCACAGAGCCCCCATAAAAGTGTGTCATCCACAGAGCCCCCATAACAGTGCCATCCACAGATCCCCCCATAACAGTGCCATCCACAGATCCCCCCACAACAGTGCCATCCACAGAGCCCCCATAACAGTGCCATCTACAGATCCCCCCACAACAGTGCCATCCACAGATCCCCCATAACAGTGCCATCCACATATCCCCCCATAACAGTGCCATCCACAGATCCCCCCACAACAGTGCCATCCACAGATCCCCCATAACAGTGCCATCCACAGATCCCCCCACAACAGTGCCATCCACAGATCCCCCATAACAGTGCCATCCACATATCCCCCCATAACAGTGCCATCCACAGATCCCCCCACAACAGTGCCATCCACAGATCCCCCATAACACCTTTTGGTTCAAAATATTTTTTTATTTGGCTATTCCCCACTCCTCTTGTAATTGTTCCGCTACTTGTGGGCTGCGCAGGAATGAGTTGAGTCACTTCGGTGGCCAATCCCGTCCTGCAGCGCGTGATCCCGCAAGACCTGCCGCTGTAGGTCACGGGTCTCGCGGGATCACGCGCCTCAGGATGGGATTGCGCACCGATGTGACTGAACTCATGCCCATGTAGCCCGCAAGTAGCGGATCAGTGGAACAAGTACAAGGTGGGTGGGGGGAGATCTGTGGGGTTGCCCAGACGGCTAGGCCCTTCACAGTAGTTATTAACCCCTTTCAGCAGTCCCCCATTCACTGAAGGGGAGACTGCTGAAAGGGATTAATAACTACTGTGAAGGGCCTCCCCCCCTTTCACAGTAGTTATGCCCAGATATGTGCCCCCTTCACAGTAGTTATGCCCAGATATGTGCCCCCTTCACAGTAGTTATGCCCACACTGCTTCTAACAGAGGCTCACTAATGGACGCTGAGATTAGATCACCCCATATGAGAGCATTGAATCAATGCTTTCCTATGGGGAAAAATTTGACCCTGGAGGTCATCATGCAGGGTGTGAGGACGTCCAGCGTCAGATACCGGACCAAAGGTCTGTTTTACTCCAGGAAGCCCTCAGGTGGCTGCCAGCCACTAGAGGCCGACTTATTGCTGGAACGTAAACAATGCAGTTTCTCTATAACATTGCAGTTCGATTTGCAAAAGAGACACTGTACCCAGACCACTTCAATGAGCTGAAGTGGTTTGGGTGCCTTTTGTGTCACTTTAACTTTGAAATCTTATTAAAGATTGTGTAGGGTGTGGATGGAGGCGGGACAAGGGTGCGGCTTGCAGCAGAACATGGGTGGGGCCTGTAAGGGGGCCCTTGATTTATTTTGCCCGGGGGCCCTGAGGTTTCTCAGTCCGCACCTGTGTCAAAGTACTGCTCCAAGTTGTTTGAGAGCCTAGGGAGCTGTCTTTTCGTCTTCCCCTTCATCTGTGACTGCTTCCCCGGCAGTTTTGCAGGTTCTGCCTCTTAAGTGACGAAATGTTGCTGCTTATTTAGATGCTTGATGCCGAAGCGCCCCAGCTAAGCAGCCATATATCTCGGCGGCCTAGCCATGCCCCTATAAGTGGAGTTTAAAGAACCGGAGTGGTGTTGCTGAGCGTGATTTTGTGGGAGTGATTGCAAATAGTTACATATAGTTTATAGCAAAGGTCCTTGTGAGTAAGTGCTTTCATTTTGGTACTGACATTGCTTAAACCCATTTTTTTCTGTGCTGTGTACCTGGTTAAGGGGAGTGGTTTGTGCTCCCTGGTGCTATTAATTGCACCACTGAACTCACCCTGAGCTCGCTCTACTGGGCTTGCTGCACTAAGTGGGCTTCTGAATAAGTGGGGTTTAAAGAACCGAAGTTTAAGACAAGGAGCAAGAAACTAAGGTTTGATAGATTTTTCCTTGTGTGTTGTTGGCTTGATTCTAGAAAGTCCTCCAACTACAGTAGACAGGGTCTAATTCTAACTCATATTTACTGATTTCCTTCTTTACTGTTCATCCCCATTTAAACATATGCTCCATGGACAATGCTACTAAGTGTGTGTCCTGTGCAATGTATAAATGCCTTGAAGAGCCATTCGAGGGTGAATACATTTGCACTAGATGCAAGCATGTTGCATAATTTGAAGCCCAGATCTTGGATCTAAATAGGCAGCTTGAAATCCTTAGGGGCATTGCAGACCTGCAGAGAGGCTTAGACCTCACTGTGCAGTCATTGACTGGGGTCAGTGAAATGGAGGTGGGTGGGGGAAGGCAAGATCAGGACTATCAGGTCAGCAGTTGGGTTAATGAAGGAAGAAGGGGTAGAGGGAAAAGTGCCAGGGAGGCTAGTCCTGAGCTGGAACGCCCTAGTAAATATGCCTGTTTGGTTGATATTAGGGATGAAAGCCCAGGGCCAGCAACACTGCAGCAGAGCGTTTCTCCTAGCAACCAGGAAGAGGACCGCTGCAGAAAGGAAGGGAAAAGGAGTGCAGCAAAGGTCAGGCAGATGCTGGTGGTAGGGGGACTCTATTATTAGGAGGACAGACAGGGTCATCTGTTGCTGAGACCATAAATGCCGAACAGTGTGTTGTCTACCGGGTACTCGGGTTCAGCATATTGCGGATCGGATTGACAGATTGCTGGGTGGGGCTGGGGAAGACCCAGTGGTCATGGTACACATTTGAACTAATGACAGTCAGGGGGCGATGGAAGGTCGTTAAAAATGATTTTAGGGAACTAGGAGAGAAGCTCAAGTCCAGGACCTCCAAGGTAGTGTTTTCAGAAATACTACCAGTGCCACGAGCGTCACCAGAGAGACAACGGGAGCTTAGGGAGTTAAATACGTGGCTCAGAAGTTGATGCAGGAAGGAAGGGTTTGGGTTCATGGAGAACTGGGCCGACTTCTCGGTCGATTACAGGCTCTAGTGTAGGGACGGGCTGCACCTTAATGGAACTGCCCTGAGGCGGAAAATGGTTAGATGGCTGGAGCAGCTTTTAAACTAGGATCTGGGGGGAAGGTGGGGAGTCATACTATTAAGGGGGTAGATAGTGTAGAGAGTGTGATATAGGAGGGGACAGTGGGGATTTAGTTGGGGCTGGGGGTTAGTGAGGAAAGTAGGGAGAAGACTGGGCAGAACTTTACACCAATGAAAAATAGAACTGCTGGTAACAAGAACCTGTTACATACAAACATTAACCAAGGTAACAAAAAAATCCCAGATATTAACTTTATAGTTAACAGTAATTCAAAATTTATTTTCACAAATGCCAGAAGTCTAGCTATCAAAATGGGGGAGCTGGAGGCTATGGTACTAGAAGAACACATAGATATAGTTGGTGTGGCTGAGACATGGTTGCACTCTTCGCATGACTGGACTGTAAATATTGAGGGTTTTACACTATTTAGGAAAGACCGGGTCAATAGTAAAGGAGGTGGTGTGTGCCTGTATGCGAGGAGTGATCTGAAGACAAGTATGAAAGAGGCAATTGTGGGTGAGGTTGGTGAGGATGTTGAAACCTTACGGGTGGAAGTTCAAAAAGATATAAACACTGAAAAAAAAATACTTGGTGTAATCTATAGACCCCCTAACATCACAGAGGAGATATAAGCTCAACTGTATAACCAAATAGAGCAGGCTGCACAGGCTGGTACAGTGGTCATAATGGGAGATTTTAACTTCCCAGATATTGACATGGTTCTGCCTCAACCGCAAAGGGGAGAAGAATGCTCAACTTGCTGCAGGACCACTTTATGGGTCAGTTTGTAGAAGCTCCCACTAGGGGCAATGCTCTGATGGATCTGGTAATTTCTAATGATGCAGAGCTTGTTGGAAATGTCACTGTTTGAGAAACACTTGTTAATAGTGACCACAATATAATTATATTCCCTCTACACTATAAGAAGCAAACTCTGTCAGGCAGAGCAAAGACACTATATTTTAATAAGGCGAATTTCCTTGGGTTGAGGGCAGTATTTCAGGGCATAGACTAGGAGCAGCTACTGTCACATAATAATACTGAGGATAAATTGGAGAGCTTTAAATCCACATTGAGTAATTGAACTAAAAAATTTATTCCTTCAGGTAACAAGTATAATCGGCTAAAATTAATAATAAATAAATCCCCCAAAAATCTTTAAATATATAAATGCAAAAAAACCAAGGTCTGAGCATGTAGGTCCCCTAAATAATGGTAAAGGGGGTTAGTCACTGAAGATAAGGAAAAGGCAGAGTTACTAAATGTTTTTTTAGCTCTGTATATAAAAAAGAAGAGAAAGGAGCTGATATTGGTGGTACTTGGGCTTGTTAGCACATCCAGTAATACACTCAATTGGCTAACTGTAGATATGGTCCAAGATAAGTTAAATAAGGTAAATGCAAACAAGGCTCTGGGTCCAGATGGATTACACCCAAGAGTTCTTAATGAGCTCAGTTCAATCATTGATGTGCCCCTGTTTATTATTTTAAAGATTCTCTAGGTACTGGTACAGTGCCAAGTGATTGGCGCAAGGCAAATGTGGTGCCAATATTCCAAAAAGGATCTAGGTCCTAGGGAATTATAGACCAGTTAGTTTGTAATTGGATTGAAAACTGGTTGAAAGACCGTGTCCAGAGAGTTGTGGTCAATTATTCCTATTCAGAATGGTCCCGGGTTATAAGTGGTGTACCCCAAGGTTCAGTGCTGGGTCCTCTATTATTTAATTTATTGATGATATTGAGGATAGGATTAATAGCACCATTTCTATTTTTGCAGATGACACTAAGCTGTGTAGTACTGTGCATTGGGCATTAAATTGGCAAATGAGGTTCAATGTGGATAAATGTAAAGTTATGCATCTTGGTAGTAATAATCTCCTGTCCTAGGGGATGTAACACTGGGGGAGTCACTTATAGAGAAGGATTTGGGTGTCCTTATAGATGGTAGATTAAATAACAGCATACAATGTCAATCAGCTGTTTCTAAGGCTACCAGGATATTTTCATGCATTAAACAAGGCATGGACTTGCGGGGTAGGGATGTTATACTACCACTTTACAAAGCGTTGGTGCGGCCTCATCTGGAATATGCAGTTCAGTTCTGGGCACCAGTCTATAGAAAGGACGCTCTGGAGCTGGAAAAAGTACAGAGGAGAGCGATTAAACTGATAAGGGTTAGTTAGTTAGTTATGAAGAAAGATTAAAATAATTACATTTATTTAGTCTTGAGAAGAGATGTCCAAGGAAGGGGGACATAATTAACCTATACAAATATATAAATGGGCCATACAAAAAATACGGTGAAAAACTGTTCCATGTCACATGCCCCCAAAAGACAAGGGGGCACTGCCTCCGACTGGAGAAGAAAAAGTTCAGTCTCCAGAATAGTCAAAACTTCTTTACTGTAAGAACTGTGAATCTGTGGAATAGACTTCCTCAGGACGTGGTCACAGCACGAACACTGTACAGTTTTCAAAAAGGGTTCAAATGACCCTCATGGCTTCCTCTACCAGCAGACGTTGAGAAACTTTCTTTTCTGCCGAACTCCTCGCCGTGGTCAACAGCCAAAAAGCAGAAGACCACAAGACCAAAGAGAAATACCACCATCACAGCTGCAACCTGATTCAAAGGAACTTTATATCCTTTCTATCAAAGGGCTTTAGCCCACGTTCTTAGGGACTAGTTGTGAGGGCCCCCTTTGCGTATATCTACGCAACCCTTGTATCCCTTAAAAAAAAATAAAAAAAGTGGTCCCGGGATATAGAGAAACACATTTAAGGTATCCTCACCTTGTTATTATAGATGTACAGTATTTTGTTAACCTTACGCTAGGGCTTGTACAAATCGGAGTTTGACCGATTAGGCTACACATCGATGTGTATACCTCCCCCAACCCCCTCTCTATATAGAGCCTTTTGTCTTAAGACACCTTACATTAGGTTTACAATGTTTATCCCTTTGTTCTGTTTTCAAAGGTCACAGCTTTCAATATCATTACTTACCTATAAATTACACCATTACTATGTCTGCTCGCCACCTATAAATTACACCATTACTATGTCTGCTCGCCACCTTAAATTTGCTTCCTTTAACGTTAACGCCTGCAACTCACCAGTAAAGAGGAGCAGGGTTTTTCAAATATTAAGGAAAGCAAACGCCTATATTATAATTCTGCAGGAAACACACTTCAGGAAGAATAAGGTTCCAAATCTCTCGCACTCTCAATTTCAGCACTGGTTTCATTTAAACAATGAACAAAAGGCACGAAGGGAGTCAGCATAGGTATCCATAAGCGGGTTCCATTTGTGAAAATTGGAGACCTAGTAGACCCGGAGGGAAGGCACCTGTTGCTTAAGGGTTTAATAGGCAACTCTGAATTTACCATTTGCAGCTTATATGCCCCCAACAAAAGCACAGTTAAATGGATAAAAGGCGTGCTGAATACTATCTCTATGTTCACTTCAGGCACCCTGATTATAGGAGGGTACCAGAATCTCACTCTGAATCCTTTACTTGATTCTTCAAAACAGAGATCTGCAATTTCAATCAAAGCGCTAAGAGGAATTTCACAGCAGCTGCAATCTCTGGCTGTTAGTGATGTCTGGTGCTCTACACACGCTGAATGCAAAGATTACACATTCTACTCTAATGCTCATAGATCATATCAGAGATTAGATTATCTCTTATTGAGCAGCAGATGCCTCCCTAAGATTGTTGATGCTGTTGATATCCATTGTATAACAGTTTCTGATCACGCTCCTGTTACCTTCACATTGGCTCTCCATGATTTACCTAGAGGGGAGTGGTCATGGAGACTCAATGCTACCTTACTTGACTCTTCTGATACCATAAGTAAAATGTCTATTAAAATTGATAGGTATTTTTCTGAGAATGTCACCTCTGATGTTTCCTGGGCGTCCATTTGGGAAGCTCATAAATCTGTTCTGAGAGGGGAATTTATAGCATTAGGTTCACACTTGAAGAAGGTTAGGATGCTCCAGATATCATCACTATTAAATCAGCTAGCCCAATTAGAACACAAACATAAGAAATCCTTAGCCCCCAACGACCCGGTGGATTTGACCAAACTTAGATTCTCTCTTAAAGACCTTTTAAACATGAAAGCAGCGCAAAATTAACTTAGGATCAAACACAAACACTACGCCCATGGTGATAGGGGTAACAAAATTATGTCCGCACTGGTTAAGAAACGCTACAAACAATCCCATGTTACACACATAAAGACCAAAGATGGTACACTTCAAAAAAACGCCTCTGACATAGCTAATGTGTTCTCCTCCTTTTATCAGGAGCTCTATAACCTTAAGGCCTCATGCACACGACCGTTGTGTGCACCCGTGGCCGTTGTGCCGTTTTCCGTTTTTTTTTTCGGACCCATTGACTTTCAATAAGGTCCGTGGAAAAATCGGAAAATGCACCGTTTTGCAGCCGCATCCGTGATCCGTGTTTACTGGCCGTGAAAAAAATAGGACCTGTCCTATTTTTTTCACGGCCAACGGTTCACGGACCTATTCAAGTCAATGGGTCCGTGAAAGAACACGGATGCACACAAGATTGGCATCCGTGTCCGTGATCCGTGGCCGTAGGTTAGTTTTTATACAGACGGATCCGAAGATCCGTCTGCATAAAAGCTTTTTCATAGCTGAGTTTTCACTTCGTGAAAACTCAGAACCGACAGTATATTCTAACACAGAGGCGTTCCCATGGTGATGGGGACGCTTCAGGTTAGAATATACTAACAGAACTGTGTACATGACTGCCCCCTGCTGCCTGGAAGTTGCTGCCTGGCAGCAGGGGGCAGCCCCCCCCCCCTGTAGTTAACACATTGGTGGCCAGTGTGGCCGGCCCCCCCTCCCTCCCCTGTAGTTAACTCATTCGTGGCCAGTGCGGCCGG